>NC_051220.1:42747718-42787718 GCF_015220715.1 Pygocentrus nattereri | reverse complement strand
TGGCAGAATAAAAGATTGCTTGCGAACAAAGTTGAAATTCTAATTTCCTTCCATCAAAGTTATTACTGAGAAAAATATGCACAGTTTAGCTGAGGAACCTTGTGGGACCTTGAGAGAAATTGCATTTTATGGCTTCTGTGTTGTTAAAGAAGCGGCGAGTATCTGCAAAGCATCTAGGGCCGTCCATCAAGTAACGAAAAAAAAAGTGGTATCAAAGCACATTTTTTCATTCTGACTGACCACGAGCGACGTTGCTGCGCCGCGTGTTTCAGTCAGCCTGGCTGTGCCGGGAGGGGAGTGAGCAGTTTAGTGAAGTGGCAGAACCGATGCTGAAGGCTAATGTCATGCTGAGCTGTCGTGCTGTGAATGTGCCAGACAGTATTTGTCATTGATAAATATGTATGGGAACAATGCCAATGAGATATGCATCTGCGGCTTCCAGGCACACTTTGAGATGGAGAGGCTATGACTGCACGCTCCAGACCATTTCCAATTACTGCCCTCCAGAAGCACTAAAGTGGCAAGATAAGGAGGTCAGCAAGCAGCCAGTATCATGTAATTGACTGATGGGCAGTTTAATTCGCGCAGGAATCTAATCTAATCCCGTTCAATCAAAACCCTCCAGCCACTGTCCTACTTTGGTGTGAGTTGCAGTGAAATGACGGCACATCTTCAGTTCCTGTGGCTTGTGGAGGGCCGAGCAGATTAAGGGGCAATTTATTACAGCCAGTCCATTCATTCTTTTCACTTCATACAGACCAGCAGAAAGCATCATGGGAATAGGGCCCATTAGTGTTCGATTGCTTTCACAGGGATGCTTAATTCACCCGAGGTCCTGCCCTTCACACTGAGGGTCAGGCCATATTTACACAACTGATCTCTATTACTTTAGGCTGTTTCTGCCAGCACAGTCCACCAATAACTACTTATTAAAGAAAACAGGCAGTTATCCTCTGAAGGTAGGAGCTCTAGACTGGCAAAAAGAAAAAAAAAAGAGGAAAATCAGTCAGGATAATGTGGACAGAGTAAGGCTGGTAAATTCCAGGCAGCAAAATGCCTGTGTGTGTACATATGTAGCTTAAAAGTACAGTCACATGCAAAAGTGACTAGTTTTCTAGGTTAAGTTAACGTCATTTGCAGAGAACAAACCTAAATATGACACTTTCAGCTCATAATTTCTATTTATTTACTGAAATTAACATATTGGAAAAATGTGCCATGAGTTTATTTCCTGCAACATGTTGAATTCAGTAAATAAGCAGAAACTGTGTATAAAATGTGCAGGAGTGTGTTCTCTAAAGAGGATGTGCTCATTTATTTTCACTTAGAAGATCATGTCATTTGATCAGGGGCACCCAAACTTCTGACACCTCTGATTGTGACACCACTGACTGTAAAACAACTGACTTTGACACTACTGACTGTAACACCACCTGAGGCTGACACCACTAACTGTAAAACCACTGACCCTGACACCACTGAGGCTGACACCACTGACTGTAAAGCCACTGACTGTAACACCACCTGAGGCTGACACCACTAACTGTAAAACCACCTGAGGCTGACACCACTGACTGTAAAGCCACTGACCTTGACACCACTGAGGCTGACACCACTGACTGTAAAGCCACTGACTGTAACACCACCTGAGGCTGACACCACTGACTGTAAAGCCACTGACCTTGACACCACTGAGGCTGACACCACTGACTGTAAAGCCACTGACTGTAACACCACCTGAGGCTGACACCACTGACTGTAAAGCCACTGACCTTGACACTAAATTGTTGCAAATGCTCTTTTCACATACAAGAAAAATGTACAGTACTACATTATGATAAATATCACCTTTATTAGAAAAAAATAAAAATAAAAATGTACTTTGGATTATACATCAGCTGTTTTTTGTTATTTATATCTACAATTTAAATGGAAAAACAGACATATATCAGCACCAGTTAAGCTTTTTATGCACAGCAGTAATAAACGTTACAAAATTAGTTAATTTAAGAACAGAACAAAGAATATTCAGACATTCAGGAGTTTAGAATTATCAGTCATAGCTCTATTTCACAGCTTCAGAGTGGAGACCATTTAAAACAGCGATGATAGAGTGGTTAAAAACACATAAGAATATAGAAGAATGTGTCCAGATTAGAGTGAGCAGTGCAGACAGAAGCTGAGCTAAAAATAGTTTGCCTGATTTCTGAAACACTGAGTTCAGTTTATTTCCACTGATTCCGCAGAATAAATCAGACATCAGAATCAATCAGAAATCAGAATGAATCAGAAATCAGAATGAATCAGACCTTAGAATGAATCAGAAATCAGAATGAATCAGACCTCAGAATGAATCAGACATCAGAATGAATCAGAAATCAGAATGAATCAGACATCAGAATGAATCAGAAATCAGAAAGAATCAGACCTCAGAATGAATCAGACATCAGAATGAATCAGACCTCAGAATGAATCAGACATCAGAATGAATAGACCTCAGAATGAATCAGACATCAGAATGAATCAGAAATCAGAATGAATCAGACCTCAGAATGAATCAGAAATCAGAATGAATCAGACCTCAGAATGAATCAGACATCAGAATGAATCAGACCTCAGAATGAATCAGACATAGAGATGATTTATTCTGCAGGAACAAACTGCAACAAATCACACTCATTTCTTCATTCACAGTTTACATTCTTTATCGTTCCGTGTTCTTCACAGCATATGGCGATGGAGATTAAAGTGGGCTTCCTGCCGCGTTCAAAGCACAAGCATAGCAGACTGCTCGCCCTGATTAGCAGGAAAAATCTGGTTGAATGAAATATTGTAAATGTTTTCTGGATCTAATTGTGTTTGATGCAGCAAAGTGAGTAAAATATCATTCATTTATGTATCAGAACTAAATTGATGGTGTACAGATTCATACTGGATTAAAATCTCTCCACAATTATTACAGTCAGACTGTAAAACTACACACACTGCAGATTCATACTGGATTAAAATCACTCCACAATTATTACAGTCAGACTGTAAAACTACACACTGCAGATTCATACTGGATTAAAATCCCTCCACAATTATTACAGTCAGACTGTAAAACTACACACACTGCAGATTCATACTGGATTAAAATCACTCCACAATTATTACAGTCAGACTGTAAAACTACACACTGCAGATTCATACTGGATTAAAATCACTCCACAATTATTACAGTCAGACTGTAAAACTACACACTGCAGATTCATACTGGATTAAAATCCCTCCACAATTATTACAGTCAGACTGTAAAACTACACGCTGCAGATTCATACTGGATTAAAATCACTCCACAATTATTACAGTCAGACTGTAAAACTACACGCTGCAGATTCATACTGGATTAAAATCACTCCACAATTATTACAGTCAGACTGTAAAACTACACACTGCAGATTCATACTGGATTAAAATCACTCCACAATTATTACCGTCAGACTGTAAAACTACACACTGCAGATTCATACTGGATTAAAATCACTCCACAATTATTACAGTCAGACTGTAAAACTACACACTGCAGATTCACACTGGATTAAAATCACTCCACAATTATTACAGTCAGACTGTAAAACTACACACTGCAGATTCATACTGGATTAAAATCACTCCACAATTATTACAGTCAGACTGTAAAACTACACGCTGCAGATTTATACTGGATTAAAATCACTCCACAATTATTACCGTCAGACTGTAAAACTACACACTGCAGATTCATACTGGATTAAAATCACTCCACAATTATTACAGTCAGACTGTAAAACTACACACTGCAGATTCATACTGGATTAAAATCACTCCACAATTATTACAGTCAGACTGTAAAACTACACGCTGCAGATTTATACTGAATTAAAATCACTCCACAATTATTACAGTCAGACTGTAAAACTACACACTGCAGATTCATACTGGATTAAAATCGCTCCACAATTATTACAGTCAGACTGTAAAACTACACACACTGCAGATTCATACTGGATTAAAATCACTCCACAATTATTACAGTCAGACTGTAAAACTACACGCTGCAGATTTATACTGAATTAAAATCACTCCACAATTATTACAGTCAGACTGTAAAACTACACGCTGCAGATTTATACTGGATTAAAATCACTCCACAATTATTACAGTCAGACTGTAAAACTACACACTGCAGATTCATACTGGATTAAAATCTCTCCACAATTATTACAGTCAGACTGTAAAACTACACACTGCAGATTCATACTGGATTAAAATCACTCCACAATTATTACAGTCAGACTGTAAAACTACACACTGCAGATTCACACTGGATTAAAATAACAGATGTTGGCAGATGAAATGAATCTAGACCTAGTAAGAGCCCATACTTCTGCACAGGGCTGTCTCTTTGTTTCCTGCAGGAACCAGTAGTTCAACAGCGCTTTTCTCCTTCAGCAGCGCTCTGGAGCATGAGCGAAGTTCTCTGCCCTGTCTGGAGTTCTCCCATAGATCTACAGTCACACACTGATAGCACACTGCTCCTGTGACCCTTCTGCTCGACCACAAAAATATCCCTCGCTCACCCGGCTCCTGCGAGGACCAGCCACACTCGGTCTGCCTCAATTTTATTTCACTATACTCTGTTTTCTCTCAGCTCTCAGTCTCTCAGTCATAGCAGCACCCACACACTAAAGCTACTCTGCTGAACCGTGTTGACTTTTTATATTAAAATTTCCTGAATAATAACAGAGGCAGTCTTGGAGGACGATGACTGAGCATTCAGGACTGGTGGAAGAAACATCAACAACCTTCGTTATGTGGATGATACAGCACTCATCACAGAAAATCGGGAAGATCTGAAGGCCTTTATAATAAAAATCAAAAGGGAACACTTTCTTTCACCAAAGTACTCTAAAGTACTCCAAAGTACTAGATAATCATTTTGGGCATCAATGAGAAATGCCAGACAGGTTCTAGAGTAAGTGTGATGTACATTCTCCACAGTGCGGTGTGATTACTTTGAGTGAAATTATGGTATTTTAAAAAGATGGTTCTTCAGGGTTCTTTCGTAAAGAAAATCATACTATACAGAACCCTGAATACTTAAAATAAACGTTCTTCTGTTATATAAAAGATTGACAATAGAAAGCTCTTTTTGGTGCTACATAGAACCACATACAGCACATTCTCCATCAATCTGAGGAACCATTTCACACTGCAAAGATCCACTTAAGCAAATGCTTCTTTGAGAGTTCACGGTTTTATGTAGAACTATTGTCTTTACTAAAGAACCTTTGAAGAACCATGTTTTTAAGAGTGTAAGTAAGAGTCTGTACTTTTCAGGTCATATAACTTCCCAGCACTCTTTACGCAAAATATCTGCACAGTAGTTTAAAGTTTGTACCACATCAATCTGAAGAACCCTTTAATCAAGAGTGGAAGCTGTTATAGCTGCAAAGGGTGAGCCGACATCATATTAAACCCTATGGATTAAGAGTGGGACGTCACTCAAGTTCATATGCGTGTGAAGCCAGACGAGCCAATACTTTTGGAAACATAGTGCAGATCAACAAGATTTAAGATAATTTTATTTGCCTAGAGAGCGTTTCTTGCAGTGCAGTCTAAATCTGGAGTTGTAGGTTCTGAGGTCACAGCTTCAGAAAAACAATCAGTAGCTTAAACGACCGTTCCAGAGAGTTGTGCTCTAATTAATGAACAATAAGTGGATGTAGAGATGAAGCCTCTGCTGCTCCACTCCATCCAGAGGTGCTGAGAGACAGACAGTGGAGAGATGAAGTGGTGAGAAATGAGAGAGAAAGACAGAAACAGTGCTGTTCCTTTTACATCCAGTGGCAGATTCCACCTCCTCTGCGTTTGGCAGAAACTGCCGTGAAGCCTCGCTAATGCACAACAGATGCGATCGTACCGTCAACTCAAGTGTGTAACATCCATTTGTGAGCTTACGCTCAGCATAATCTTCACGATGTACCGTGTACAACACCCATTTAGATGGACAAGCACTTTGGAAAGGCTTAGCTGTGTGTTTTCGCCAACTTTGTGAGGCATGATGTGGGGCAGAAATGAGCCGAGATGGAGAAATAAACCATTTGGAACTGAAGAGCGGATTGAAGTAAAGCGACCGAAAATATTTCGAAATTGACCATTTATTCTCAAGCTGCTGCAAACAGGAGCACAGAAGTGAATGATGGATAGGAATGAACGCAGGATACTAGAAGGTATTAACAGTCACCTATTAACATGAAACCAGTGCTGGACGAAGTTCACAAACCCTGTACCTGAGTTAAAGTCAAGACCCCCAAGGTAAAATATTCCTCCAGTAAAAGTAGAAGTTCCTCCCTTTAGACCTCCACTTGAGTAAAAGTACTAAAGTATTTCCCTTCAAATGTACTTAAGTATAAAGTAAAAGTACTAAAAGAGTAATTCTGGCTCTGATGTCCTGTTATCATTTTTATAACCAGACTGGCTTCATGAACTCATTTCAGGTGAAAGTCCTCCAGCGTCTCTCTTGGTAAACCAGTCTTTTAATAGAACGTCATTAATTAGTGACGCTGACGTCTATTAAAATGATCAGAAGCACAAAACACTGAAGGTAAACAGTTTCCATCAGGGAGAACCGAGTGGCTCTGAAATCACTTTTTACACACAAGCAAAGTTTCAGTTTCAGATTTATTTACAACTTAGTTCCAAGTTTAAGTTGAATAAAAACTGGCTTTAAACTCAGGATCACAGATGAGCTCCTTTACTATGTTGATCTGTAGGCGTCTGTTCATAAACATAAACCAGCCCAAACTCATTTACTATAAAATGAAATGGTGTTTGTAGAAATTCAGAAAAAAGCCGCGTCAGTCTCGACTGCATATGTGGACATATTTCTATATTGAGCTCTATTTACACAAAGTTAGGTTAGTTCATCATTTATGTTGAACAGACTCTCCCAAAGTTTGACAGGTGTGTATTAATCCCAGCACGTTGAGTGCCTTAATCCCAGCAATGGAGGTGTATTTATCTCAGCATGGAGAAACTATTAATCCAGTATCTGGAGTGCATTAATCCCAACTTGGACAATGATTCCAATATGAGCAGTGACTTAATCCCAGTATGAGGAGTGTAATACTCTCAGTAAGGAGAGTGTATTTGTCACTGTAAAGATATGAATATCTGTAGTATTATTTTTGGGGGAAACCAGGGCTAAATGCAGTGTTAATAAGTTAGGGACTTTTATTTTGACCTCGTGTCTGGCAGAAATAAAGTGAGCCAGGTGGCTAAATGGAGCCTGAGACAGTGATGGGTGGGTAGAGTCTACATTATGAAACCTCAAATGAACACAGGCCTGAGTTTTTAACTGAGCAAAGCGTTTTCCAGGCACTGTTTCCTGCTGAGAGTCCACTTGAAGGAGTACTGAGGAGGTTTGAGTGAATGCAGAGCTGCTGACAGTGAGCTTGTTTGGCATTGTTTCTTGGGGATGGCTGTGTCCCACTGTCAGACTCTAAAACTCCCCCCTCATGTTTGTGCACCTCTCTGCTCTGTTCTCTCTCATGGACGTTGAAGTGGATACTGTAAATGGCTGTAGGCTGACCTGCCATTTGAAAGCTGTGTGTTTGGACTGGGTTGCACTGTGTTTAACAGCTGGATGACGGGGTATTATATTTGCTGGGAATTGCAGCGTAGCATTAATTCCAGTGTGTTAATCCCCGTAAAGTGAGTGCATTGTGGGGATTATCTGTTTTATTGTTGGTCGTGTCGCACCAGGCCTAAATGTAGTGTTTATAATTGATGGACTTTTATTTTGAAATTTTGAAGATGAATGTGTAAGAGTTGCTATGTGAATGGAAAGCTACTGATGGTGAGGGTGTTAATCCCAGCAATGTGGGTTTTTTCACAGCAATGTGAACGTATTAATCCCTGAAACGTGGCTGTGTTTATCCCAGCAATGTGAATGTATTAATCCCGGCAACCTGGCTGTGTTAATCCCAGCAATTTGGCTGTGTTAATACCAGCAGTGTGAAATTATTCTCAGCAATGTGAAATTAATCCCTGCAATGTAACTGTGTTTATCCCAGCAATGTGGCTGTGTTAATCCTTGAAATGTGGCTGTGTTTATCCCAGCAATGTGGCTGTGTTTATCCCAGCAATGTGGCTGTGTTTATTCCAGCAATGTGGCTGTGTTTATCCCAGCAATGTAACTGTGTTTATTACAGCAATGTGGCTGTGTTAATCCCTGAAATGTAACCTGTTTTTATCCCAGCAGTGTAACTGTGTTTTATCCCAGCAATGTGGCTGTGTTTATCCCAGCAATGTGAAATTATTCTCAGCAATGTGAATGTATTAATTCCGGCAACCTGGCTGTGTTAATGCCAGCAATTTGACTGTGTTTATCCCTGCTGTGTGAAATTATTCTCAGCAATGTGGCTGTGTTAATCCCTGAAATATGGCTGTGTTTATCCCAGCAATGTGGTTGTGTTGATCCCAGCAATGTGGCTGTGTTTATCCCAGCAGTGTGAAATTAATCCCTGCAATGTGAGCATGTTAATCCCAGCAATTTGGCTGTGTTTATCCCTGCTGTGTGAAATTTTCTCAGCAATGTGAAATTAATCCCTGCAATGTGAGCATGTTAATCCCAGCAATGTGGCTGTGTTTATCCCTGCTGTGTGAAATTATTCTCAGCAATGTGAATGTATTAATCCTGGCAACCTGGCTGTGTTAATCCCAGCAATGTGGCTGTGTTTATCCCTGCAATGTGGCTGTGTTTATCCCAGCAATGTGACTGTGTTTATCCCTGCGGTGTGAAATTATTCTCAGCAATGTGAATGTATTAATCCCGGCAACCTGGCTGTGTTAATCCCAGCAATGTGACTGTGTTTATCCCTGCTGTGTGAAATTTTCTCAGCAATGTGAAATTAATCCCAGCAATGTGGCTGTGTTTATCCCAGCAATGTGACTGTGTTTATCCCTGCTGTGTGAAATTTTCTCAGCAATGTGAAATTAATCCCAGCAATGTGGCTATGTTTATCCCAGTAGTGTGAAATTAATCCCTGCAATGTGAGCATGTTAATCCCAGCAATTTGGCTGTGTTAATACCAGCAGTGTGAAATTATTCTCAGCAATGTGAAATTAATCCCTGCAATGTAACTGTGTTTATCCCAGCAATGTGGCTGTGTTAATCCTTGAAATGTGGTTGTGTTTATTCCAGCAATGTGGCTGTGTTTATCCCAGCAATGTAACTGTGTTTATTACAGCAATGTGGCTGTGTTAATCCCTGAAATGTAACCTGTTTTTATCCCAGCAGTGTAACTGTGTTTTATCCCAGCAATGTGGCTGTGTTTATCCCAGCAATGTGAAATTATTCTCAGCAATGTGAATGTATTAATTCCGGCAACCTGGCTGTGTTAATGCCAGCAATTTGACTGTGTTTATCCCTGCTGTGTGAAATTATTCTCAGCAATGTGGCTGTGTTAATCCCTGAAATATGGCTGTGTTTATCCCAGCAATGTGGTTGTGTTGATCCCAGCAATGTGGCTGTGTTTATCCCAGCAGTGTGAAATTAATCCCTGCAATGTGAGCATGTTAATCCCAGCAATTTGGCTGTGTTAATACCAGCAGTGTGAAATTATTCTCAGCAATGTGAAATTAATCCCTGCAATGTAACTGTGTTTATTCCAGCAATGTGGCTGTGTTAATCCCAGCAATGTGGATGTGTTAATCCCAGCAATGTGGCTGTGTTTTATCCCAGCAATGTGGATGTGTTAATCCCAGCAATGTGGCTGTGTTAATCCCTGAAATATGGCTGTGTTAATCCCAGCAATGTGGTTGTGTTTTATCCCAGCAATGTGGTTGTGTTTATCCCAGCAATGTGGCTGTGTTTATCCCAGCAATGTAACTGTGTTAATCCCAGCAATGTAACTGTGTTAATCCCAGCAATGTGGATGTGTTAATCCCAGCAATGTGGCTGTGTTTTATCCCAGCAATGTGGATGTGTTAATCCCAGCAATGTGGCTGTGTTAATCCCAGCAATGTGGTTGTGTTTTATCCCAGCAATGTGGTTGTGTTTATCCCAGCAATGTGGCTGTGTTTATCCCAGCAATGTGGCTGTGTTTATCCCAGCAATGTGGCTGTGTTAATCCCTGAAATATGGCTGTGTTAATCCCAGCAATGTGGCTGTGTTTTATCCCAGCAATGTGGCTGTGTTTTATCCCAGCAATGTGGCTGTGTTTTATCCCAGCAATGTGGCTGTGTTTTTTATCCCAGCAATGTGGCTGTGTTTTTTATCCCAGCAATGTGGCTGTGTTTTTTATCCCAGCAATGTGGCTGTGTTTTTTATCCCAGCAATGTGGCTGTGTTTTATCCCAGCAATGTGGTTGTGTTTATCCCTGCTGTGTGAAATTATTCTCAGCAATGTGAATGTATTAATTCCGGCAACCTGGCTGTGTTAATCCCAGCAATGTGACTGTGTTAATCCCAGCAATGTGGCTGTGTTTTATCCCAGCAATGTGGTTGTGTTTATCCCTGCTGTGTGAAATTATTCTCAGCAATGTGAATGTATTAATTCCGGCAACCTGGCTGTGTTAATCCCAGCAATGTGACTGTGTTAATCCCAGCAATGTGACTGTGTTTTATCCCAGCAATGTGGCTGTGTTTATCCCAGCAATGTGGTTGTGTTTATCCCTGCTGTGTGAAATTATTCTCAGCAATGTGAATGTATTAATTCCGGCAACCTGGCTGTGTTAATCCCAGCAATGTGACTGTGTTAATCCCTGCAATGTGACTGTGTTTATCCCAGCAATGTGGCTGTGTTTATCCCTGCTGTGTGAAATTATTCTCAGCAATGTGGCTGTGTTAATCCCTGAAATATGGCTGTGTTAATCCCAGTAATGTGGCTGTGTTTTATCCCAGCAATGTGACTGTGTTTATCCCTGCTGTGTGAAATTATTCTCAGCAATGTGGCTGTGTTAATCCCTGAAATGTGGCTGTGTTAATCCCTGAAATATGGCTGTGTTTATCCCAGCAATGTGGCTGTGTTTATCCCAGCAATGTGGCTGTGTTTTATCCCAGCAATGTGGCTGTGTTTTATCCCAGCAATGTGGCTGTGTTTTATCCCAGCAATGTGGCTGTGTTTTATCCCAGCAATGTGGCTGTGTTTTATCCCAGCAATGTGGCTGTGTTTTATCCCAGCAATGTGGCTGTGTTTTATCCCAGCAATGTGGCTGTGTTTATCCCAGCAATGTGGCTGTGTTTATCCCAGCAATGTGAAATTATTCTCAGCAATGTGAATGTATTAATTCCGGCAACCTGGCTGTGTTAATCCCAGCAATGTGACTGTGTTAATCCCAGCAATGTGGCTGTGTTAATCCCAGCAATGTGGCTGTGTTAATCCCTGAAATATGGCTGTGTTTATCCCAGTAATGTGGCTGTTTATCCCAGCAATGTGGCTGTGTTTATCCCAGCAATGTGGCTGTGTTTATCCCAGCAATGTGGCTGTGTTTATCCCAGCAATGTGAATGTATTAATTCCGGCAACCTGGCTGTGTTAATCCCAGCAATGTGACTGTGTTTATCCCTGCTGTGTGAAATTATTCTCAGCAATGTGGCTGTGTTAATCCCTGAAATATGGCTGTGTTAATCCCAGTAATGTGGATGTGTTTATCCCAGCAATGTGGCTGTGTTTTATCCCAGCAATGTGACTGTGTTTATCCCTGCTGTGTGAAATTATTCTCAGCAATGTGACTGTGTTAATCCCTGAAATATGGCTGTGTTTATCCCAGCAATGTGGTTGTGTTTTATCCCAGCAATGTGGCTGTGTTTATCCCAGCAATGTGGCTGTGTTTATCCCAGCAATGTGGCTGTGTTTATCCCAGCAATGTGGTTGTGTTTATCCCAGCAATGTGGTTGTGTTTATCCCAGCAATGTGGCTGTGTTTATCCCAGCAATGTGGCTGTGTTTATCCCTGCTGTGTGAAATTAATCCCTGCAATGTGAGCATGTTAATCCCAGCAATGTGGCTGTGTTAATCATTGAAACGTGGCTGTGTTAATCCCAGCAATGTGGCTGTGTTAATCCCAGCAGTGTCAAATGTATTATCTGCAATGTGGCTGTGTTAATTATAGCAATGTGAATTTATTAATCCCAGCAATGTGGCTGTGTTTATCCCAGCAGTGTGAATATATTCTCAGCAATGTTTCTGTGTTAATCCCAGCAGTGTGAAATTAATCCCAGCAGTGTGAAATTATTCTCAGCAATGTGAAATGAATCCCTGAAATTACTCCCTGAAATGTGGCTGTGTTAATCCCAGCATTGTGAAATTGATCCCTGCAGTGTGAATTTATTCTCAGCAATGTGAATGAATTAATCCCGGCAACCTGGCTGTGTTTATCCCAGCAATGTAACTGTGTTTATCCCAGCAATGTGGCTGTGTTTATCCCAGCAATGTGGCTGTGTTTATCCCAGCAATGTCAAATTTATTCTTTGCAATGGAGCTGTGTTTATCCCTGCTGTGTGAAATTAATACCTGAAATGTGGCTGTGTTAATCCCAGCAGTGTGAATTTATTCTCAGCAATGTCTCTGTGTTAATCCCGGCAATTTGGCTGTGTTAATCCCGGCAATGTAACTGTGTTAATCCCAGCAATGGGGCTATGTTTATCCCTGCTGTGTGGAATTAATCCCTGTAATGTGGCTGTGTGAATTTATTCTGAGCAATGTGAGCGTGTTAATCCCAGCAATGTGAAATTATTCACAGCAATTTGGCTGTGTTAATCCCATCAATGTGGCTGTGTTTATCCCTGCTGTGTGGAATTAATCCCTGTAATGTGGCTGTGTTAATCCCTGCTGTGTGTAATTAATCCCTGCAATGTGATCATTTTAATCCCAGCAGTGTGAATTTATTTCCAGCAATGTGAAATTAATCCCTGCAATGTGGCTGTGTTAATCCCAGCAGTATGAAATTATTCCCAGATATGGGAGTGTATTAATCCCAGCATGGGTTGTGTATTAAAACCAATCATACGAATTAATCCTTACACAATAATTTGAATGTTTTATTGCCAGTATGAAGGTGTGCCAATACCAATCATATCAGTGTGTTTATCCCCGCATGTGAAATGTGTTACACCCCATAATGGGGATGTATTAATCCCAGAATTGGGGATGTATTAATACGAATAATGGAAGTGTGTTATTCCCAGTAATGTGAAATTAATCCCAGCTATGGGAGTGTATTAATCCCAGCAGGATGGTTTAATGCAAGCATTGTTTTATTCTGAGAATCCAGATCGCAGATTACTCACTGGAGCTCTGTGGAAAACTTGGCCAAACTGTCCCTCGGTGAATGGAGAGCTCCTGACGGTGAGTTTGTTTTATTACTTTTTCTTGGGGATGGCCGCGTCCCAATAATATCAGACACTTTCAATGTGTTCTCTAGGACAAGACTTCATTATTTGTTGGATTCTGTGTTGTATTTGTTTACGTATACTGCTGTGTAAAGTTAAGATGCTTTTTTGGGTGGTTGAAGGTTTTTCTTTGGTTGGTTGGTTGGTTGATAAAATAATCCCAGCATGGGGAGAGTATTTTGTCAGAAATGTGAGTGCATTGAGGGCGTTAATCCCAGCAATGTCAATGTTATTCCTAGCCTGGGAATATGTTAAACCCCTGCAATGTAAATTTATTCATCTCAGCATGCAAATGATGTTGATCCCCAGCAGTTTGTGTGTTAATTCCAGCAATTTAATGTGTTAATCTCAGCAAGGGGAGTGTATTATTACCAACCATATGAGTACATCAATCTCCAGCAGTGCTACTGGGGAGTGTGTTAATCCCATCCTTGTGAGCGTATTAATCCCAGCATGAATAGCATAGAAATACCAACCATACGAATATATTATTACCAACATTGGGAGTGTGTTAATCTCAGCCATGGATTTGTGTTTAATCCTAGTTTGGAAAGTAATTTGGTCCCAGCATGGGGAATGATTTAATCCCAGTTTGGGGAATTTGTTAATCCAAGCAATGTGAGTGTATTAACCCCAGCATGGGGAGTGCATTAATGCCAGCCATACAGGTGTGTTAATCACAGCAATTAGAGAAATTGGTATAATAGAGCAAAAGCAAAGTGAATTAAAGGGAAACTTGCAGAAGCCTTTCACTGTTTTTGCGATCACAGTGAGCTATCCCAGAAAGACACCTCATAAAGCTTTCAGCTGCGTTAGAGAGAGATGTAGACCTTCAAACCTTCAACTCTAAAATGTCTTTTGATGTGTTTTAGTCCGTGCAGTCTGTATTAATGAAGTCTGTGCGTGTGGAAACTGGGAGTGTGAGCAGGTTAAAAATGCTGATGTTTAGAAATGACAGTGCAGACCATGTAGCTCCTGGCAGAAGGCTGTTTCGTGAGTGCTGAAGCTGTTCAGTGCTGGAACTGTCTCCCTCGATATCATCACCAGCCTGCTCGCCATTTATTCACCAAGCAGCCCAACCGCCCGAAACCTCTTAAAAACTCCTCCAGATAAAACTCCTGAAGCAGAAAAGAGAAGTCCAGCAGGCGATTTCCCCTCACGGAGCGAGGCAGTGACGGAGCGGGGGAGTTTTGTAAGGGCCTTTCAGGTGGAAGGTTGATAGTTTATGTTGGTTTACATCAAGTGGGGATGGTGGCAGGTGCAGTGGACCTTATTAAGGAAGGGTCAACAGCATGTCAGACCATAACACTGCTGCCCCCTCTCTAACTGTGCCTCTTACAACCAAAGCTTCATACATCAGCGCTACCGCCTGCCAAAAAACTAACTTTTAACAAGGAGCGACGGGTATCAGTTGGGTAGCAGGCTTAAACAAAGCTGCAAGGCCATCAGTCTTCACTCCAAACCATAAACAAGAACGCTGTAGGCCAGATGTGTGGAGCCTTTTTGTGTCCGTGTTCAACAAAAAAGACATTCTGGCTGAAAAAGGATGCAGTTACGCAGAGGCGTATCATAACTGATAGAGCTGGACCTTCAGTTTGGGGTATAAAAGTTTAAAGCTTTTAAAATCCACCTCAACAACAGTTTGTTACCGCTAAGCAACAAACTCAAGTTATTGTTCTATCCTAATTTTCCGTTCCACCTTAAACTTAAATGTAGCAGGTGCATTTAGGCAGAATGTAACTGCTGCACCGTTTAAGGTGGGGTGGCGAATTCTAGCTTAAACACAGACGAGTCTCAATTCAAGTCCCAAGTACAAACTTTCAAATCCTGAACAAGTCAATCTGAATTCTTCAGCTGATTTAAGGCCACCTATATAACACTCAGTACCAAAGATGATGGTAACGGTAATGTAGCCTTTGAATGACTGCGTGTTTTTAGTGCATGACTGTATATTAAGTTTTCTTCCTTTCCAAAAAAAACTAAAGAAGTGGTACACAGATAACCAAGACATGCATAATGGCATATACAAACAGTCCAATCACACACACACCATTTTCAAATTATATCGAAATAATTTTTATTAATCATATTGGAAGATGCTTTCCGATTATCTTTGGGAGCAGAGGATTAAAATAAAAAGTGGATTAACCCAAAAATTAGCTCGGAAGACTAAAAACAACCACGACAACAACGGAGCCGAACAAAGTTCACAGGAGAGACAGCAAAATGATGGTGAACGTATGAAGCTGAAGTTGCAGCATCTTGATTGAATTTTCCATTCCACCTTAAAAGGTGCAGTAGTCAGGCGGCAGAACGGAAGTGTTGCACCATTTAAGGTGGAACGGCAAGTGCAAACTAAAAGCCTCGTGGTGAGCGTTGCCCTTGTTTTAGCTGTAGCTATTGAAGTCGGTCAGATAGAGAGAGCTGTGTTTCTTTTGTTTTGCTATAATGAGGAAAACGGTCAGTTTGCCTGGCGAGTTTCTCCAGCGAGTGCGCTGAGCTGGGCTTATTGATGCTTCGCTTGTTTTAAACTTGTTTAACCGTAAACTTCAACTCTAAACGCTTCCGTTTCCTTTTCTGAAATAAAATAAGCCGATCATAAACACAGTAATGGACGTTTGAGGACGCTGCTGTCTCAGACTTACAGCAGGGAAACAAATCCAAAGTGACCGAGTGTGAGTCCAGTCTGCAGTCAGACTCTACATGTTTCTTCCACTTTGGGTCTCGAGTCTTTGAGTTGTTGGCGTTGGAGTGAAAGATTTAGTCTTTTGTTGAGTCTCATTAAATTTGTCCAAGCCATATGACTCAAGTCCACACCTCTGGTCACTGCTATTCACAGTGACCGACTTATCTAGAACTTCCCGAAGGCCTAGAGTGACTTTTTTTTTTTTTTTTTTTTTTAAATCCTCATAAAGTTCATTCCCCCCAGTGTAAATCAAAGTGCCATTAATTCCTTCCTCTCACTTTGCACAGGCCTTCTCTTCAGCTCCTGAAGTCCCAGCCAATAGGAAAGCTTGCCTAGTTATCATGCATGACCTTTATTGACCACCTCCTTGTTTCTACACTCACTGTCCACTTTATCAGCTCCACTTACTGTATAGCTGCTCTCTGTAGTTCTACAGTTACAGACTGCAGTCCATCTGTTTCTCTGATACTCTGTTACCCTGTTCTTCAGTGGTCAGGACCCCCATGGACCCTCACAGAGCAGGTACTGTTTGGGTGGTGGGTCATTCTCAGCACTGCAGTAACAGTGACGTGGTGGTGGTGTGTTAGTGTGTGTTGAGCTGGTCTGAGTGGATCAGACACGGCAGTGCTGCTGGAGTTTTTAAACACCTACACGTAGACTAAACCTCCTAAATCCTGTCCTAACTTTAGGATGAACCCCAACAGGGTCCTGACTTCTGTTTAAGGTCCGTTTCTCTGGTTCTGAGGCGGCTGAGTCAGGCAGCGTAGTTCACTACCAGCATAATGAGCTCCATTTATTTCTACTGTAAAACGCGACTTTCACTGGGAGATGTTTAAAGCGCAGAGTTAGAAGAGAAAAACATCTCAGAAACTGCCGACTCGAACTCCACCGCCCCTCTGATCACCTTCCTGTGTTAATGTAGATGATGGAGTATTACAGTGATGGTGGTGAATAATGAGGAGGCGGAGCCGAACGTAGGGCTGTTTATTAGGAGGAGGAACGTTAGCGCGCTCGGCTAAAGCGTTTGGGAAATGGAGACTGAAACTGTGGAGCAGCGGCGCTCTGATTAACAGCAGGGGGCGCTCTCTCAGCATTCACTACTCACAGTTTATCACACTTTAGTTCAGTTTGACCTCTTTTTTCCATCAGTGACCGCAGCTGTCTGACGAATGAACTTGATTAATTTGATGACATGTTTACGTTTCAGCTGTGTGTTTTGGTCAGTTGCTAGGTAACAGACATGACTGTTGACTGTTGACTTTAATCGAGTAGGTTAAGATATCCTACCTGGAGTTAAGATGCTGTAAGATCAGATAAAGTTCCTAAGATCAGATTTGTTTCTGATCTTAAAACATTGTGAAAAATCTTGACCGGCCTTGTCTTCAGTTCTGTAATGCAGCCCCTGATTTGTCTGAGATTTTCTCGCTCTTTAAAGCCAGGCAGACATTTGTAGCACTGCTTCTAACGTGTGTTGTTCGAACCTTTCATTTAACAGTGGGCAGCAGGTACAGCGGGCAGATGAATATGGGCCTTGAACACATGCTGAAGGCATATTTATGAACAGAATAGCATTTCAACACCCACTGACTTTAAAACAATAACACCTGTCGCTTTCTGAACTCCTCCAGAGTTTGTTTACCGCCTCCTAGAGACTGACTTTCTACGTTATTCTTTCCCAACCAGTACAGAACCTTTTTATCTCTGTCAGTTTAAGGGTAGTTACTCAAAAAGTGATCCTAAATACTAATTAATAGGATTACTTTACCCATTACTTCCAGGGAAAAGTAACCTCATTACTTTATTTCTGAGTTACTCTCTAAAACCCAAACACCGCTAAACCAACTAGAATGTAGAAGGGAAGTGCTGTTTTCAGGACGTTCCTAAAGAGGGTTCTTCAACGGTTCTTTCGTGAAGACGCTGTTTCTATATAGAACCATGAACATCCAAAGAACCATTTGCGTGCTTAATGGTGAAAGCGTCCTTCAGACTGATAGAAAATTTGTGTATGGTTCTATGTAGCACCAAAGAGGGGTTCTTCTATTGTTGCAATTTCAAGCTTGTACCTATAGAAGAACTTTTTTTGTGCTATATAGAACCATTTTCAAAGATGTTGGTTGGTGAATGAGGCCCAAAATGTAAAGAACCATTTGCATGCTTAAATGGTTCTCCGCAGGGTGACATGGTTCCTCAGGTTGATGGAGGATGTGTGCATGTGTTTTCTATATAGCACCTTCTAGGACCTGTATAGGGTCCTTCTATTGTTACAATGTCAAGCTTCTAACAATAGAAGAATGATTTTTGGTGCTATATAGAACCATATTTAAAAAGGTTCTATGTAGGAACACACACACCACATTAACCATTTCAATTAATCGATCTACCTTCATTTAATCTCGGGGAGGAATGCGGGTGACCCTCATTTACAGTGTTGCTGAGGTGATACGGGAAAAAGGGATTGATGACGTGTAAAAACACATGAAATAATAACAGTAAATTTACTCATAAAAATGACTCAAATCAGGTAAATAAAAAAAAACAGGTACATTAATAAAAATGCATAAACATACAGTAGAAAATATAAAACATTGATTAAAGCATAGTTAAATGTAAAAGTGAATCAAATCAAAAGATGAATGAAACAAAAGGAGGATAATTAAAATGAGGAAAATAATCATAATTAAAAAATTAATAATAACTAAACAAATGATTTGACTACAGAACCCTTGAAGAAGCGTCTTTTATTAGACGGGTACTTCTATTCAGTGTGAAGTAGCCAATCGCAGGATTAAGCTATGCTGGATTTATTGTGCCCTAAACTGATGAATGTAGAATACATAGCTGGTAGAAACAGCTCAGAGTCTCAGAGCTGGACTCTGGTCTGTTTAGCTGAGCTTCTCTTCTTCAGCCCTGAGATCTTTATCCATCAGTTTCATATTAGTGTGATTTAGATGATTCTGCAGATGATTGGTGTGTTTACTGAGCAGTAACCGTAACCATAACAGTGCAGAGGCTGAAAAGAAGCCCACCTGCATTTGCTGTGAGCTTGTCAGCTGCTTCTAAGCGGTGCTGCGCTGTAGGAAACAAGATGCTGTTTGAAGCGATATAAGGCTCAGTAACCGAAAAGACCGGTGTTGAAATAAATGACTTGCATGCCCTGAAAACCCTTTTTGACTCAGATCTCTTTAAAACGCTGACCAATCACTATGAATTTGGTGGGAGGCCATGGCTAGGAAACGTGGTGATGTGGCCAGAAGCTCACGCTGCTCGACCTTCTGTACCAACATAAAAAGTCTGTGTTAAATTGGGCCACGTTAGGTGGTTCCCCGCACTTTCCTACCCGCAGAATCATTGCGTTCAGTGTGAAGCTCCACTGTTTTCCATATCACCGCCTGCTGCTTTAATGGCCTGTGGTCATCTCCACACTCCAGCTGAACGTCACCAGAGCGGCATGAAACCAGAGCTAGAACATTCAGGCCCAAAAGGTAAAAATCCTTCCCAGGATTTTGTTCCAACGGTCTGGCTTCTCTAGTTAGATCAAACCACCAGCAGAGCTGTGCAGGCGGTTGGAACGAAATCCTGGGATGGATTTTTATTTTCTGCACCTCTGCATGAAACTCGTGAAATCACTTGTTTTGGTTTGTCCATCTGAATATACGCGACCGAATTATAAGGCGATTTATTCAGTAACTGCATGAAATAAATGTACATTTTTTTAAATTTTATTACATTTTTTGTAAGAGTTTCCCTCAAATTAACAGAACGTGTGTTTTATGATCTACAAATATCGCTATATCACTTAGTTTACTGCTGAAAGCCAAACATTTTAAACACTTCGTGTTATTTTCTAAAAGTGATGTTTCCAGAGCAGATCACTGAAGAGACGCCGTCTGTTTATAGTTTAGAGCCCAGATTTGGGGAAAAACGGGTCGACTTTCAGTAGAAAAACAAACTGAGTTCAGCTTCTTTTATTAAAAGGGTTTAAAATGACGTCACCGTCTATTAGACTGGAGAGAAGAGCTACAGCCTCACACGACGCCCAGCTTCTGAATGGAGCTTATGGAGTATGAACGTTATGGAGAACATGACTGAGTGCGGTTTGGAACCACCGGTGGGTCCAAGGAGTTTTAGGCTACAAGGGACATTCCACAGATCCTCCGCCACCAGTCATCTAGAAATTGATCTATATGCAGATCATTAGAAGCTATATTTGTAGCGTGTGTCTTTATTAGAAGTTGCGATCAGATGCTTGTGATTTGGATGTTTATGCCAAGTGTAAACAATGGCTCTGAGCTCATTCTCTCTGGATTTCATCTCTTCTTAAACTCTCCTCTAAAGTCTTCATTAGAACTCGATCCTCGATCCTGTGTTTCATATCGAAACGCTCCGTTATCTTCATCACTACTTTCCAAACTCGCAGCAGCAGCTTCAGCAGCTGTAAACTCTCTGACGCCGTTTCACACGAGTCTCCGATGTGGACTGAATGAAGGTTTTCCGGTGTGACGGTCAGTCCTTAATGATTTCCAGAGTGTCTGTCGGTCAGTTTCACACAATGCAAACGAATCCACCAGCTCCACATGGTGAGAGTCGGATGAGGTGTATCTCAGCCCCTCTTCACAGGCTCATAACTCTGCTATAGCGGCTCTACAGATTCAGGAAGGGTTTGAACTGGATTTCTGAGTTGAATCATCAAAAAGATACAAACACAGATATAGAAGTAGAGAATTTGATGCCTGAATAAGTTCATGGACCCCAGAGGGTTAACGCTCCCTGTGGTCTTGTACCTTTCGTGTGCTGTGTTTTGGATTTTTTAACTTCTCTGAAAATGAGGCCGCTGTGCAGAGGAGTGAGAGTGGAGATAAAATTCAAAGCAGCATTCTCTCTGGGTCCTTCTCTGGAGCCTGGAGGTGGAGGTTTTCTGTAGAAATATATGTAATTTAATAACGCTTCTGAAAAGGCATATTTAAATGCCTTGTGCGAAACAGAAGGCGCCCTTTGATTTTAATCATGGTGCTCCCACTGAGGCATTTGAATATGACACCAGTAGTTTCACACTGTCTTCAATAGGAAAGCATAACCTCCCCCTGAGAGGATGAGCACAGTGATGATTAGATTCTACAGCTACTGTCTTTAATAACGGTGGATAATTTCTAGCACTGTGAGGCAAAACTGAGGTTCAGACTGATGCTGCTGTG
Source organism: Pygocentrus nattereri (assembly GCF_015220715.1). Lineage (NCBI taxonomy): Eukaryota > Metazoa > Chordata > Actinopteri > Characiformes > Serrasalmidae > Pygocentrus > Pygocentrus nattereri. The sequence continues at coordinate 42,766,423 of NC_051220.1, read as the reverse complement.
GATGCGGCGCCATATCAAACAGCTTCCAACTGCGGGGTTTTGTCTTTCAGTCTAGTGCCAGAGAAAAACTAATATAGACAAAACAAACGCAGTCAAATCGTGAGGGTTTTTTCTTTCTGATATCAGAAAACAACATCTGTATTATCTGAGGATGCACTGAGAATTTTCACGGCAGATTCAGATTATTTTACGGACAAATTGGACGAAAACGTTTTTTTTTCTTTTTTTGACAGTTTTTATTGACCTGTTAATCACTCTGTCGGGTAAATGTCCAGATGAATCACACCAACATGTTCCCAGCACTTTTCAATTTGCCAAACATAATACTAATAATAGTAATAATATTAATAATTTATTTATATAGCACCTTTCAGTGGCAGCTCAATGAACTTGAGTAGTAATTCAGAATCATATAAGAAATAAACATTATTTGCTCTTTTAATGGGCAAAACGTTCCAATTTTCACTGTTGGTTCAGACTCTGCATTACTAATTTTTCCTGCCATGATAAGATTAATAAATAAATAATTTTGATCCAAATGATTGTTTTTATGCTATCATAACTGCGTGGATAAGGAAGGGGGATGGACGTCAAAAGAAAATAAGTGGAAATACATAGGATATTCCAGAATGGGATCAAAAAAGAAAACAAACTACAGAGAAAAATGTGGCTCCTAACAACCACCTGAAGAGCTGGTCGACCCCAGGACTGCCCCCATCAGATAAACAGCACTGAAAGCTTTGATCTCTGAGAGAGAGGAGAAGATCAAGCTGCTTCAGATCTGAAAACATCCACAGGGGTTTCTGTCCATCCTTCCACTGTGAGAGACCACTCCGCGCTGTGGGTCTGAAAGGACGTGTAGCAGATCAAGAAGAACCTCGCTGAGAAAAGGAGACGGACACATCAAACAAAGAAGCTGGAACGATGGACTGACCACACCAGAGTCCAGACGTCGGCACCACTGAATGGGTTTGATCATCAACCAGCTTCTCAGACTGAGCTTTGGAGGCGTGTCTGCAGGTTCTTTGAGGAGCTGAAAGTGAGGCTCCTGAGAAGAACGGAAGCTGGAAGTATTTTTCTGTCTACTGAATTTAACTTGCTTATAAAATATTTGTTACTGAAAGCCTCATGACTTTTAAATGAAGTGTATAAATAAAGTTGAAATCAGTTGAGCGGCGTATCTGGATAAAACAGACGAGGTACTGGGGTGGGAAAAGAGGTCATGGGTTGCTATAGCAACCTGAGGTATGTATATGAGAGAGTGAAGCCCTCCGTTCCTCTGGGACAGTGGGCAGTGGTGTTTTTCCCTCTGGACTCTCAGCATATGGCACAGTTCAGCATCACTCTGACGCAGATTCGCTTCTTAAACACGGCGTTTTTCTCGCTGCTGGGCCTCTGGGGACTCGAGGCAATGAGCTTTAGGGGTATTGTAGAGACACTTGCTCTGTTTTCTCTCTCTTCTTCTGGCTCTGCGCTCTCGTGCAGGGCTGAGACCTCTTCAGGCACAATGTGCTGCTCAGTTCTTCTCTGAGACGCTGGTGCTTCACTGAATAAACAAAATCTGTGAAAAATGTGTTTTTATAAGATATACGCAGCGCTGTGTGAAAGTTTTAGGCGTCTAAGCAAATGTTTAACCAGTTTCCCTCAGCAGTGAGTTTATCACAATATACATTAGAATAAAGTCGTATTCATAATTCAGATAAACAGAAAAACAATAAAGTAACAAGAATTTCTGGGTCCATATTTTTCCTGGACACTTTCACAGCCGCCACAGAGACTCGTTAATATCATCAATTACATCATGAGCTCAATTAACTGAGCACTGATTGGTCAAACCAGGAGCTGCTTTATAACTACATATAATACTGGACTTCCTCGAGGAGGAGAGGCTTGGAGATGGGTCAACACACACACCAACATCCAGAACATCACTGTTTATTATATATATGCTCACTGGCCACTTTATTAGGTACAGTACAGTTGCTTGTTAACACAAATAGCTAATCAGCCAATCACACGGCCGCAGCTCACTGCATTTAGGCCTGTAGAGGTGGTCAAGACGACTTGCTGAAGTGCAGACCGAGCATCAGAACGGGGAAGAAAGGGGATTTAAGGGGCTTTGAACGTGGCGTGGTTGTTGGTGCCAGACGGGCTGGTCTGAGTATTTCAGAAACTGCTGATCTGCTGGGATTTTCACACACAACCATCTCTAGGGTTTACAGAGAACGGTCAGAAAAAGAGGAAATATCCAGTGAGCGGTCAGTTGTGTGGACGAAAATGCCTTGTTGATGTGAGAGGTCAGAGGAGAACGGGCAGACTGGTTCCAGATGATAGAAAGGAGGCAGGAACTCAAATAACCAACCAGAATCTCTGAGGAACGTTTCCAACACCTTGTTGAAAGTCTGCCACGAAGAATTAAAGCAGTTCTGAAGGCGAAAGGGGGTCCGGCCTTTTACTAGCAAGGTAAGTGTACCTAATAAAGTGGCGTGTGTATATTTCATTATAATTTAATATTCTGTAATCTGTTAATATTTGGTTTATTCTAATATTAACACTTTTCTCAGCAAATAAACACAAACTACACAAATAAATAGATTTGAAAATGTGTCTTGGGGGCCTAAGACTTTCACACAGTACACAGTTCTGGGACCCCTGTGACCACGTTGGAGTCACCAGGCTGTAGTTACTCCATTACTTAGCCAGAAAATTCCGACCCTTTCATGAAGTCGGATGGTTTTCCTGTTCTTGTCTGTCGAGCGGACTCGGTTTGTGACCAGCTGTCTGAAATGACGTCGTGATGGAACCCGATGCCCTGTTGCCAGTTTGATCAGCTGTTTCATGAAACTTGCTCCATGAAGTTGAGGTGCTTGCAGCTGTTGCGGCTGAGTTTCAGTGGAGTTGCAGGTTGCTTCATGTTGTGCAACTCAAGTGCAATTTAGTTTCAGGTAGGTTTCAAGCAGCTAAAGTTGCATGAAACTCTTACAGTATAAAGCCAGCCTTAGAAATATGATGAGTATCACTGTGCTCTCTCAAAAAGAAGGTTCTTCAAGGGTTCTTTAGCAAACAAAATGATTATATAGAAATATATGAAGATTCAAAGAACTCTTTGCATAATGAAAGGGTTCTTCAGCGTGATGGAGAGTGTGCTGTAAACGGTTCTATATAGAGCCTTTTTGAAATGGGCTTTCTCTTAAGACACGCTTGATGTTGAACAACAGAAGAACCTTTTTGGGGTGCTATACAGAACCGCTTTTTAAAAAGGTTCTATATGGAACCATCTACAGCATAGTCTCCATCAGTCTGAATAATCAAAGCAAAAGAACGCTTTAATCATGCAAAGGCTCTTGGAGCGTTCATGGCTCTATATTTAGAACCTTTTTTAGAACCTGTCATTCTAAGTGTGTATATAAACCTGATTACGTGGTAATCACACAGGTAGCTAATGAATTACATTCACGTCCAGTCGATGTCCCCTATGGACGGTTTTAAAGTACGGAATGAAAGCTTTTATAAGACTAATTATTTTTTATGAGAGTAATTATAAGATAATAAATATCTTTTCTTCTGTGACCCAATATTAACATGGTATTGATTGAAAACGTGGAATCTGTGCTTTCCGCCCAGCTTCTCCTCTCATGTCGGTGAAGTACAGTGAAAGAGTTCATATAAAACTGCAGCGTGCGGCTGTGATAGTGATGTCTGTGACTGTGGACGCGGGCCTGTCAGTGTTTTGTATCATAGTGTAGTGTGTTGTATTGTATTGTGCTGTGTAGTGTATTGTAGTGTTGTACTGTGTATTGTATGGTATTGTAGTGTTTTGTATTGCAGTGTGTTGTAGTGTACTGTAGTGTGCTGTATTGTATTATAGTGTAGTGTATTTTATTGTAGTGTAGTGTAGTGTATTATAGTGTAGTGTGCTGTGCTGTATTGTATTATAGTGTAGTGTGCTGTATTGTATTATAGTGTAGTGTATTTTATTGTAATGTAGTGTAGTGTGCTGATTTGTATTATAGTGTAGAGTATTGTATTATAGTGTAGTGTGTTGTAGTGTAGTGTGTTGTAGTGTATTGTGTTGTAGTGTGTTGTATTGCACTGTTCTGTGTTCAGCTCTGCTCCTTCTCTCTCTGTATCTACAGTGACTGTGTATCAGTATCTGAGCTCAGGACTGTCTTTCTCTCTGACCTACTGGTCACTAGCAGAGAGACTTTCTCTAGACAGACGAAGCTCTTCCTGTAAGTCGCTCTGGATCAGAGCAAGCAAGCAAAATTTATTTATATAGCGCTTTTTACAACAGGTGTTGTCACAAAGCAGCTTTACAGAACAATCAGTATTACAGAGAGAAGAGAAAAGAAGAGAGAAACTCCGGGTCCGAGCCCCCAAGAGCGTCGCCAGCGGCGACGGTGGCAAGGAAAAACTCCCTAAAAGAGGAAGAAACCTTGAGAGGAACCAAGACTCAGAAGGGGAACCCATCCTCCTCTGGTCGACACCGGACAGCAAACATTATTAGTATGAAGTTTTATAGTAAAGTGGGAAAAGAAAGATCTGAGGGTGAGGACTGCACAGCGCTGTACAGCAAGAAGCTCAGTGGTGGTCAAACCGGTCCAGAAGGCTGGTGAGCAGCGGCACCAATCAAGGCAGTAGAGGCAACAGCATCAGGCGCACAGGATGGGCAGCTGATCAGCTCGGCAGAGAAAGGAGAAGAAAAAAACAGAGTTAGTACTGTAAAGAGTGGCTGACCACAGATTACAGTAAAACAGAGCAGCAGAGACTCCAGCAGGTCCAGATGTGACAGGGAAGACTAGTCACCAAATGCTTGACTGTACAAATAAGTTTTTAGCCTAGACTTAAAGATTGGGGCTGTGTCTGATTCCCGAACATTGGCAGGAAGATTATTCCAGAGCTGGGGGGCTTTGTATGAGAAAGCTCTCCCCCCTGATGTAGCTTTATTTATTCTAGGTACCAGTAGTGAGCAGCACCTTGTGATCTAAGTAGGCGTGATGGTTCATAGTGGGAGAGGAGCTCACTCAGGTACTGAGGGGCGAGCCCGTTTAGAGCTTTATAGGTCAGTAATATAATTTTATAATCAATGCGAAATTTAACTGGTAACCAGTGCAGGGCTGGTAAAACTGGGCTGACCTGGTCAAACTTCCTAGTTCTTGTGAGGACTCTGGCTGCAGCGTTTTGGACTAGCTGAAGCTTGTTAAGGCTTTTGCTGTGACATCCAGACAGCAGGGCATTACAATAATCTAGCCTTGAAGTGATAAATGCATGAACTAGCTTTTCTGCATCCTGTAGAGATAATGAATTTCTTAATTTAGCGATATTGCGGAGATGCAGGAAAGCTGTTCTAGTGATATTAGATATATGTGTGTCGAAGGAGAGATCAGCGTCTATCATGACACCAAGATTTTTAACAGATAGGCTTGATGAAACTGAGAGATTGTTAAGTTTTAGTGTTGAGTTAGACAGTCTGTGTCTGTGTCTGGCTAATTTTGGACCAAGAAGCAGGACCTCTGTTTTATCTGAGTTAAGTAACAGAAAATTATTTGACATCCAATCTTTTATGTCTTTTACACAGTCCTCAATCTTGGCAAGTTTAATTTTATCATCCGGTTTACTTGATATGTATAACTGGGTGTCATCTGCATAACAGTGGAAATTTATGCCGTGTTTACTGATAATGGTGCCTAGTGGTAGCATATATATTGTAAATAATATAGGTCCTAAAACGGAACCTTGTGGAACACCATAAATTACTTTTGTACAAACAGATGATTCACCCTTTACAGAGCGTCTGCTAAACGCTGTAAATGTGTGTATGACTGTTTCTGATCGTCCATTTGTTGATTCGCTGTTTGACTGTAATGAATGTGCTGTGAGTCACTCGGTGATGTTTAAGAGATCTTAGTCTGCACTGATAATCTGGAAATGACTCGGAGCAGCCGGAGTCAGTCTCTGATGACGCGGTTCAGCACAAGCAGAAACCTGTCTTAACACAGGCGTGCCGCGCTGGGGCCACTTAACCAGTTATCAATAATCAGTAACACAATTATTCATTATTGAGGCTTTTTCCGTTTTGTATGGATGTTCGTTCTGCGCTCTGATCCATGAGCTGAAACTCCAGTCCTGAGAAAAACAGCCCAGCACTTTCCTGCTTAATTATAATGTGTAGGTGTGTTGAGAAGGGGAACTCCACCCATTTTTCAAATATTCTGTATAATTAAGTGGTTCTGAGGGTTCGGTGTGAAATGCTCTGTTCTAGATAACATTACCGAGTCAGAACTGTTCACAGTGGTGGTGACGGGAACCCGACGTCCCGCTCTAAAAGCTCCTGACAGAAAGTTAAGAGAATCCTTTATTAGTCCCACAGCGGGAAACTCACAGTATTACAGCAGCAGAGTTCCTACATGAAATGCTTCTGAATTCACCCAATTAACTACTGTCCAATATTTTAACCGTTATTGACTTTAGATTCTTCTTCATCGGCATTTTTGTCGATTTTTAGTTTGAACATGGTGTCTTTTTACCTCGTGGGGGGTGGGGGGTGTTTGTTTGTTTATTTATTTATCTCCCCTCTCATGTAAAGTTACCATTTTCAAGCACTTGCTTTTCTCTGGACAGCGATGGCATGTTGTTGTTGTTGTTGTTGTTGTTGTTGTTGTTGTTGTTGTTGTTGTTGTTGTTGTTGTTGTTGTTGTTATATTTTTAGCAGTTGAGCTGTTGGAGAAGTCAAGCGGTGTTGAGCCATCTTATTTTTATCAATTTTTTATTCCCCTCTTTTTCTTTTCTGTTTTACATGTTACTCTTACTCTGCCTCTCGATGTCCGCTACAGACGAATGAGTGGAAATGAGCCTGATTTAGTCTCGTTTGCTGGGGCTGAATTCAGCCGTATGCACAAGTTTAAACCTTACCCAGTGACATGTTTTGCTTATTTTAGTGAAAAGAAGTGACATAAGTGGTTTGATGACACTTAAAATTGTTTTTTATATTATATTTAACAGTTTTGTGCAGATGTGTGTCTCTGTAGGTGAAAATCAACACAACACAGAGTTTGACCAGGGGAGCCTAAACTTTTGCACATGGCACCTAAAGCACGTCTGTTTTCCGAAGAAGCCGTATGTTCTCAGCTGTTTCTCTCAAATACCAGTAACTCTGTACTTAAAGGGTGCCCACGTTACATAAACACTTCATGACCTGTTCACGAGCGTTTATAAAGCATTCCTGTTTTAGTATCTATCTATCTATCTATCTATCTATCTATCTATCTATCTATCTATCTATCTATCTATCTATCTATCTATCTATCTATCTATCTATCTAATATAGAACCTTTTTGAAATGGGCTTTCTCTTGAGACAAACAGCAGAAGAACCTTTTTTTGGGGTGCTATACAGAACCCTTTTTAGAAAGGTTCTATATAGATCCGTCTACAGCACATTCACCATCAGTCTGAATAATCAAAGCAAAAGAACCCTTTAATCACGCAAAGGCTCTTGGAGTGTTCAGGGTTCTATATTTAGAACCATTTTTTTGTTAAAGAGCCCTTGAAGAACGGTTCTATGTGTGTATAAATGTAATTACATGGTAATTACACAGTTAGCTAATGAATTACATTTACGTTCAGTCGATGTTCCCTATGGACAATTTCAAGAAAATAATATATTTCAAAATAAAAAATGAGGACTGTTTATTTTGAAGAATGTGTCCCATGTGAACGTTATGAAGCATCTATGAAAGGTGTTATGAATGTGTTATAAACGTGTTATGTACACACCCTTGCAGTGAGGTGTGACCATCATGGTTGGGGTCAGGTTGGCTGTCTGCTGCGAGGGGTTTTTGGAGTTAAGTAATTTTGATGAATGATTTACAAGCCGTGTAAATGTATCCCAGTTTACTCCACCATCCAAGGCCGCACTGAGGAGCTCCTCGTGGCTCTCGGCTCGTTAGGAATGCCGATCCAGCTCACTCCAGACAACTCCTCCCTGCTTCTTCTACTAACATCCGGATCACGTGGCTCCCCGGAGTACGTGGCCGTGAGCGAATCACGCGCGCCGCTCCCTCCTCTGATACGATGCTCTGCATAATCGATGACATCGGCATTGAGCGCGTTCCTCAGACCCTCAAGGATGTTGTAATTGTTTAAATAGTGCAGCGTTATTGACGCATCTCTGTGGGAGGCTGCAGAGTTAAAGGCTTCCTGCTCGTCTGATAAGAATGATTGGATCCACGGCTCTGTTTACACTCGTACATCTGCTCACGTTGAAGCTGCAGTATCGCTCCATCTCTGAACGCTGCTTAGTCTGTGCAGCGCAGTTCATACAGCAGAAATCACGTCGTCACCTTCCAGTCTGCACTGTACTTTTATTTCTTTCTGTATTGTTCTGTAATTATGAATGGTGTTTTAAAATCATCATCATCATCATCATCATCATCATCATCATCATCATCATCATCATCATCATCAAAACACTTTTCCAGCTAGGGTCACGGTAGCAGTTGGAAAAGCAGAGAATCCGAGATGAGGAGCCTGGCCACTTCTTATTTCCCATGTTATATAGCACCAGTGAGCATTCCCTCAATGAATGGGCGTGAATGGAGCTCAGTGGCTGAAAACAAAACATTTAAAATAGTTTCTAATCACTCGCCCGGGACTTTCCTTTCATTTTAGAAGGTAGAAGCTTGTATGTCACTAAAAAAGCAAAGAAATCTCACCTGTATGTTTCTTCTTTCTACAGTAAACGAGTTTGGGCTGCAGAGCGCTGGCATCATTGGCTGTTTGCGCTCATAACGTCACGGACAAACATGAGGCACCATTTTAAACTCCTATAACTCGAGTTTAAAAGCTCTTAAATATCAGAGTGCAGTTAAAACGTTTGATGATTTTGCTGAAATGCTCCACATCAACACATTCATTTTGTTTGAGAAACCCAGAGTGGGAATTCTCCTCTCTACAAGTTCTCTGGCTCCCAGGCCAACTTAGAAGATATAATCCTTGCAGCAGGTCCTAGGACGACCCCAGGGTGACAAAATGAGAATTCTGTCTTTTGCCAAAATCTCTGCATAATTAAATGGTTGTGATGTTAACACTGTTTACAGTGGTGGTGACGGGAACCAGACATCTAACCCGTTTCTGTCCCAATGTTTTTGGAACTTGTTGGCATTAAATTGAAAATGGGCATATAAAAAAAAAAAAAAAAAAAAAAAAAAATATATATATATATATAATTTTTTTTTTTTTTTTTAATCCAAAAATGAACCACATGGAATTTGACCAGGGGTGCCTAAACTTTAGCACCTTTTGTACCTTTGGAGCCTCTCTTTTCTCAGCTGTTTATGCGATGTACCTTTTATATAATGCAGCTTGGACTGTTTTCCCAGGTCAGGTTGTCTGACTGCTGCGTGTGGCGTTTTTGGAGCTCTAGAGAATCAGATCATTGCTTAATTCTCTTTTTTTCACTTATATTTTATAGACGTTCACTCAAATCCCTTTAGATTATTTCATGATTAAAAAAAAAGTCCTTCTTTTCCCGTTGCATCTTTTGTTTGTTTGTTTTTGTTTGTTTGTTTGTCTGTGTATGAGAGGGTCCGCGCCTGTAGGTTTCCGGGTTGGCTCTGCGCGCGAGGGTCCGCGCCTGTAGGTTTCCGGGTTGGCTCTGCGCGCGAGGGTCCGCGCCTGTAGGTTTCCGGGTTGGCTCTGCGCGCGAGGGTCCGCGTCCGTAGGTTTCCGGGTTGGCTCTGCGCGCGAGGGTCCGCGCCCGTAGGTTTCCGGGTTGGCTCTGCGCGCGAGGGTCCGCGCCCGTAGGTTTCCGGGTTGGCTCTGCGCGCGAGGGTCCGCGCCCGTAGGTTTCCGGGTTGGCTCTGCGCGCGAGGGTCCGCGCCCGTAGGTTTCCGTCTGGGCTCTGCGCGCGAGGGTCCGCGCCTGTAGGTTTCCGGGTTGGCTCTGTGTGTGAGGCTTTCGATTCACATGATTTTCCAGCCATGCCGTTTTCCTGGATACAAACCTATTAAAACTCATATCTAATCTTGTAGGCATAAGATGAGCACCTTCAAAGTGAAGTGATGAAGGACGAAGCTCTACCTCGGAGGCGTGAGCGAGTGTGTGTAAATTATTCTCATTTCCAGGAAGAGTGTGTTCTGCTGAGAGTCCGCCAACATTCCTGCTTGAGCAAGAGCGCAGAAATGATAATTCGCTCGAGTGCAGGTAAGAATATTATTCCAATGTAGTTCACGTAGGAATAAAAATGACACTCTAAAAAGTGGCTCGTCAGATCTACTTCATGTGGTAACGAGTAAATGAACGAGTTTAATTCAGCCTAAATAAATACTCGAGTAATGTTTGAAGTGTATCTGCTGAGCCACTTTTACAGTGAAGAATGGCTGGGCGATAATGAGGTGTACACTCTTAAAGATGGTTCTGTAAAGGGTTCTTTGCTTTTCTGTAGAACCATGAACACCCAACGAACCCCTTGCGTGATTAAAGGGTTCTTTGCATGTTTAAATTGTTCTTAAGACTGATGGATAAATCTATGAAGAGCCTTTTTGAAAAGGGTCCCATATAGCACCAGCGGTTCTGCTGTTGTTACTATGCCACACTTTTAGTGCTGTATAGTACCCTTTTCTAAAAGGTTCTATATAGAACTGAATACAGAACTGATACCCCTGCTGGCAGCTTATCTAGCACAGGCTATAGCTCCCCTGGACTAAAACACTGATGCCATAGCCTAGTGTGTTAGCTGGTTTAGTAGTTTAAGCAGATGTACTCACTTTGGTGAAACCAGGAAAAGCGCCTCTACAGCCAAAGGTGAGCTTCTGTGTCGGTACCACGCCTTCCTACATCTAACTGGGGTGGCCAGGGGTCTGATTTTGAGCCCCATTGTCACGTTGGTGATGCCGCCCAGGTGTTAAAATGTCTGGTTGAGTCTGTTCTAAATAAAATTAGGACTCGCCATCAAGCAGCACTCAGAGACTTTTCTTTGAGATGGTAAAGGCTGCAGTGGGGCGAAGCTGCAGGAGAGATCAGAGATCTGAGTGTGAGCTCTGCTGAAGAAGAGAGTCTGATATTACAGCTTTTTTGAGCATCAAGAGCAAAGAGTGAGATGAAACTGCTGCCAGTGGCTCGTCAGGTCTACTTAAAAATGACCTTGTGGTAAATTAACTCGTTTCATTTGGCTGAAATAAGTACCATGAACGAATGATTCTTTCAGTCACTGTAGTTTTTTTTGTTTAAGATGAACAAAACTACAGGGAGATTCACTCGAAAGAGGCCCTGAATGTTCTTCTGTAACTCCCATTAGGATGAAGCGTCTGAGCCAGAAAAATACTACATACCTTGACGTGTGTCTAATCCATTGCATTACGTGCGATGCTGGAAGTGATCTCCGTTTTCTGACAGACACCTGAAGGGATACGGGGGTCCGCATCCGGAAGCTGCAAACGGAGGTTAAAGTGGCAACGGCTGTCCAGCATCTACCTCATCGCGTGGACGCAGGGGCATCCCAGCTTGTTTGAAGCGTCATATACTGAGGAGCTCATTGCACGTTGTTTGGTTCAGATTGCTTTGTTCTAGATAGAGTTATTACAGAATATTCGGGGCCTCTTTCAAGTGAATCTTACTAGTTAATCTGCTTATTTATAATAATAATAATAATAATAAGTGCTCGTCACTGTGCAGAGGAGCTCAAGGTGGATGGTGAGGAGGTTGAAGTTTGTTTATAGTATAAAGGAGAGTTTTAGGCCTGTGGCTGCCTAAGATCAGAATAGAAAGCGGCCAGTGTTTAACGCAACTTTATATACGGAAACCTGCTCAGTAAAAAGTGTGAAATGAACCGAAAGACCAGTTTTCTTATACAGAGTCCTCTAAACGCCTGTTCTAGTGTTCTGGACTGAGGTACGAGTAGCAGGAACACTTCATTGAAGTTCTCATGGACTCCTAGCTATTATTACTACTAATACTACTATTATTAATATTAGTAGTATAATAAGTCTGTAGGTGGTCTGACCAGAGGAGGATGGGACCCCCCCTTGTGAGCCTTGGTTCCTCCCAAGGTTTCTTCCTCAGCTCTGAGGTTCTCCTTGCCACTGTCGCCCCTGGCTTGCTCACCTGGTGGGGTTTTACATTCATGTGAAAACTTTGTCCTTACTGGAATTCTGTGAAGCTGCTTTGTGACGAGTTTTCAGTTGTAAAAAGTGCTACAAATAAATTTGGCTTGATTTGTTGTTACCAAATTAAGTACTTTTTGCAGTGCACTGAAGTGAGAGAACCAACCATTTTCACAGTGAAGAGCAACTGTAGTTCATTACTTTTCATGTCAGCGTGAGCTCAGCAGAGCGAACACACACACACACACACACACACACACACACACACACACACACACACACACACACACACACACACTACACAAACTCACTCTCACTGTTTCACACCAAACAGCATGAAGCGCACTCTCAGCTGCACTGAGCAGAGTCTTTCAGGACGTTTCATGTCTAGTAAAAGCAGTGCATCCTGTGATCCACACGTTTTGGCGTTTCTTTGAAATACACACCCACCCATACACTCGCGGGGTGGACATGCTGCACATGTTCCTGTTGATGTATTTCAAAGCAGCTGCAGAAGAGCATTTGAGGATGAAGGGAGGCTGATTGACATTCGACTCTCCCACAGAGAAAACAAGATTACGGGGGGGGAACCAAACATCCACACTGCGCACTTCAGAACCTGAAACACGGCCCAGCCTTGTTACTCATAAAGCTACACTCTTAAAAAGGATAGTTCTTCAAGAGTTCCTTAGTAAAGACAACAGTCCTGTATGGAACCATGGAACACTTTGCATGCTAAAATGGTTCTTTGCATGGTGAAATGGTTCTTCAGATTGATCACATGTTGTATACGCCTGTTGAAAATGGTTCTATATAGAACCAAAAGACTGTTACACGCTTGAAGTTGTAGCAGTGCCACAGCCCTTTTGGTGCTATACAGAACCATACACAGCACATGCAAAGAACCATTTAAGCATGCAAATGGTTTTATCTAGAACTCATGTTTTGACTAAAGAACAATCCTTAAGAGTGCCCTCAAGTAATTAAAGTCAGTATGTCCAGCTCACCCTTATTCAGGACATCTATAGGCGCATGTTTGTGTGGCATGTAACCATTTGTGCAGTTATTTATTTATTATTTTTAACGTGATTGATGTTACTAAGCGATTGCTGGTTTGTAGGCAGGGTTTGTGTTTTAAGAGCCCGAAAGGTGATGATGATTTGGGGATCTCCTGACCAAGTGAAGAACCATAACTATTAGAGCTAGGCCTGCAGTTCAAGCCAATAAAGTCAAACCTATGTTGAACAACAAGGAACAATCAAACTCCGTGATGATGCTAATTCCTGTCAGCGATATGGGATTCTAGGGGTAGCCACACACGGGTATAAGAGCTGTTGCCCACCCACTGCCCTCCTTTGAAGGGACAGTACATGTTTGTTATTGTGTCATGTTAATGTTGTTGTTTCTTGGTTTGTTTTCTGTTGTGGTGTTGTGGTGACATTCGCTGTATTTCACTGCTGGTGTAAATACAAGAGCACTTCTTGTGGCAGAAATAATAGCCTGTCATGCGTCTTCCTCTGTGCCGACACCACACTGGTGTCAGAAGTGGGATGGTGCTGCCAAGTAGCAAGAAATGGGATAACGCTTCAGCAAAGTTGAAAAAGAGGAAAGAGGAAGAGAAGATGGCAGAAGGGAAGTCGGCAAAAGAGACAGTGTAGCGAGGCTCAGTGGAGGCAAAAGAAGTAGCACAGCAAGCATCTGCAGCAGAGATGGTGAAAGAAACATTGGTGACTGGAAGGAACAGTGCTCCAGGTGCTCAAAGACCGGCTAGTAGTGACCTCTCCCATTGTTCGGCAAATGCCACAGTATGTTAGTGCTAAGCTAAGAGCAAATTTTTTTCTAGATGCAACATGGACATCTGAAGCTTATGATAGACGTTCTATATGTTTTATCTGAAGTCTGAGCTTGTATGCATCAGTGTCTCTTTCCGTAAGGAGTCCTGCATAGAGCTGCCGCCACTGTTTTACATTCATAACAACTACCTGGAACACTGCTTTAGAGTATATCGCTTATTCACACTCTGTGCCATGCAGGGTGTTGTAAGGCAAAATAGTCTCAAAACAACATATTGTTTCAGATTTCCAACTATTTTGCCATCATGCCATCACTTTGAATGTCTGCATAACGAAATCAGTAACTTACCATTAAGACCTCCTAGGACTGCATGTGTGCTTCAAAATATTAAACATCAAATGAATGAAAATACAGTATATATAAACTAGTATATATAAACTATAGTTTTTGTCTAAGTGGTGCCAATGACTTTAACTTGTTTTTAGAGTAAAACTCATTTTTAAACGTGGATTTGTTTTCTTCAAACAATTTTACTTCACTTAAAGATTTGATTTCTCTGTTTTGTTCAGTGTGAAATTAAACTGGTAAACAACATTTTAGCTCAGGTTTAACAAGCAAGCCAGAAATACTGAAAAGTCCTGTATATGTATGTTTATGAAGTCTTCATTGTTAATAACAGAATGGATATGAATGTTTGTTATTTATAACGTTGTATTTTCAGACCATTTGTTTTGCTGAGCCGCTCCATCTCCTTCCTACGTTTTTCACGTTTGATCAACTGCACTTTATCAGTGTGCCTCTCTTTTTTTCCCCTCATCCTACCATTTCATACACACTTCCGGAGCAAAACCACTGGACTCGAGTGATGGGGGTAACGTGTTTATCTCGCACGCACAAATCAAACCGTCTCACGGAGGGGATTCACCACTGACTCCTGCTTTCAGTGGGCGATTGAGGTTCTTTCCACACTTCAGAGGAATCTCTCTCACACTGAGACACAGCAGGGCTCTCCATCTCGCCTGTAGGACTGAATTTCCACTTTTCTCTCACACTCATCTTATCAGAACAGGCTGTGGTACTGGGCTCAGCTCAGCGGAAAAAAAAGACAGGCATCACAGATGGCTCATGAGTTCCTCTGGCCATGTGATGTGCAGCAAACAGTAGGAATATCTCTGACATGTGGCGCTCAGAAGAGCAGGAATCTGCTGTTGATCTACCAAAACTCTACACCCTGCTGGGCCAGGGACATAAGAGGTTGGGAGCTGGACCAGTTTTTCCTTGGAACAAATATATATATATATATATATATATATATATATATATATATATATATATATATATATATATATATATATATATATATATATATATATATATGCCTTTATTTTCTGATTTATTGTATTTCTTCTATGTTTCACACTTAATTGCTTCAGATATTCAAGCTACATTTAATAAAACACCCCAAGTAAACACAAAATAACTTTTAGATGATTTCATTCACTAAAGGGAATACCAGCTAGCCCTGTTTGGAGAAAGTACTCAGTCAAATCCTTAACCAGATTTATAATTGGGATCAGTTAAACTAGAGACATTCAGGCTTGATTACATTCACATTTGTACATTTACGGCCTTTGGCTGACGCTCTTATCCAGAGCGACTTACAATTTGATGATTTTTTTACACAGGCAGGCCAAGCCGGTGTTGGGAGTCTTGCCCAAGGACTCTTATTGGTATAGTGTAGGGTGTTTACCCAGGTGGGGACTGAACCCCAGTCTACTGCGTAGAAGGCAGAGGTGTTACCCACTACACTGACCAACTGATTACAGGGCCTCATTTCCTGTTGAATCTAAACACCACTTAAAGAGAACCGCTCTAGCACTGCGAAGTAGACTAGAAGGCCTCGAGAAGCAGGGCACCGAGATGCCCGGTGAGCCTTGCCCTTTGATGATGCATTTTCTCGGTCAGATTTGGAAGACAGTGGGTCTTATAACGTTACTGAGTTACACTCATTGTAATGCCATCCTTGAAGTTCCCTGGAAGCAAAACAAAATGACTCCGTAACTTTAATCATCCTACATTTAAGGCCTTTTCACTCATGCGTGCGTTTGTGTTTTGCATGATCATGTTGTGATTTTTGCTGTAGCTCTATTCGCCAATATTCTCCAGAGGTCAGTAAACACCTCCTATATACAAGAATAGGGCAGTATTAGTCTGTAAGCAGCTTCGGTTAATACGGTTAGTCTATAAACAATGAGCCTCATTCTCCAACATCTTCACAAGTTTGTTCTTTACTGTGTTCTTGAGAAAAGTCCTCCGTCAGGTTCATGACATGTTCTTAAAGCGCACAACTGTTCGCGCCTTTGTGCTCTTGAGTGTGTGTAGATTCTGATTTTACTTGAGAGCAAATCCCAAATTAGGGAACACTGCTGAATGTCCAGATCTTAATGAAAAAAGTGTAAGTGGGTTTTAAGAACTATTAATATCTCAAACACTCCCAATACACTAAAATAGGAGATATTAGTCCATACTAAACTGTCCTCTATGATACAATAGGCAAAATTAGTCCATAAACACCCTCAGTAAACACTCATACACTAGAATAGGAGATGGCAGTCCAGCAACACCCTCAGTAAACACTCTTATACACTAGAATAGGAGAGAGCAGTCCAGCAACACCCTCAGTAAACACACTTATACACTACAATGGAAGAGAGCAGTCCAGCAGCACCCTCAGTAAACACTCTTATACACTAGAATAGGAGATGGCAGTCCAGCAACACCCTCAGTAAACACTCTTATACACTAGAATAGAAGAGAGCAGTCCAGCAGCACCCTCAGTAAACACTTTTCTACACTAGAATAGGAGATGGCAGTCCAGCAACACCCTCAGTAAACACTCTTATACACTAGAATAGGAGATGGCAGTCCAGCAACACCCTCAGTAAACACTCTTATACACTAGAATAGAAGAGAGCAGTCCAGCAGCACCCTCAGTAAACACTTTTCTACACTAGAATAGGAGATGGCAGTCCAGCAACACCCTCAGTAAACACTCTTATACACTAGAATAGGAGATGGCAGTCCAGCAACACCCTCAGTAAACACACTTATACACTAGAATAGGAGATGGCAGTCCAGCAGCACCCTCAGTAAACACTCTTATACACTAGAATAGGAGAGAGCAGTCCAGCAACACCCTCAGTAAACACACTTATACACTACAATGGAAGAGAGCAGTCCAGCAGCACCCTCAGTAAACACTCTTATACACTAGAATAGGAGATGGCAGTCCAGCAACACCCTCAGTAAACACTCTTATACACTAGAATAGAAGAGAGCAGTCCAGCAGCACCCTCAGTAAACACTTTTCTACACTAGAATAGGAGATGGCAGTCCAGCAACACCCTCAGTAAACACTCTTCTACACTAGAAATGGAGATGGCAGTCCAGCAACACCCTCAGTAAACACTCTTATACACTAGAATAGCAGATATTAATCCATTCATGATCTCATTAAACTCATCAATGCTGAAATGCTCTGTCCGCTAATTATGTTAGTCCATAAACGCCCTCAATAAACGTTCCTATATGCTAGAGTGTTAATGGACAGAAATTAGTCCATAAACAACTTTACTAAATGCTTTTGTTCATTACAACAGGAGATATTCATCCAAAAACAATGTCAGTAAATGTTACTGTACACAAGGAAACGAGAGAATAGTTCATAAACAATCTCAATAAACACTCATGACAGGAGATTAGGCCATAAATCATGTCATAAAAAGCTCCTGTACACTAGCAAAGGAGATATTAGTCCCTACACAACCTTGACATGTTTCTATTTGCTAGAGTTGGCAATATTAGTCCATAGATGACTATTAGTCCATAAACTCTAATGGGGGAATAGGAGGTCATTTTATTATTCATATTATTATTTGATCTGTATTTGTTGTGCTTTTGTATTTTAATAAATCTCTCTGTTTGCATCACTGTTGCAGGATCACTCCGTCCCTCATGCACAGTTCGGGTTATGAGGGAACAAAAAAAAGAACAAAATCTAACAAGCAAAAAAGCTTTTAGGGTAGTGTGGCCAGGTAAGCCTCCGAGATTTGAACTGGGGTGGCACAGCGGGAAAGGATGATAAAAACAGCATTACTGTTAGTGACATACATTACATCCAGTTCCTTCTCTCTACATAACTAAATCTGTCCATCACTTCCACATGAATAAAATATTACATGAGCACAACTGCTGCTGAAAGTAAACTGAAAACCTGTGTTGGTGTAAAATATTTGACTCATTTGTGATTAAAATGATGTTTAACTTTTTAAGAGTTAACTCCTCTTACCATCAAATAGCCTTCGTCGTGCTCTCGCAACAAGACGGCTCTTTAAATCAAATCATCACGTTCGTCACATCACATTTACACAGGTGAGAAGGTGAGTCAGAAGCGTAGGTGTGCAGCCCCCGTATAGCACTTAACAAAAACATCATCACATTAATTCTATTATACACCAGTATCGCGTTTCCACTGAACACTTTTGTAGTTATACAAGTTATGAAGCAAAAGCTAGAATATATACAGTTGTTCACATTTCTGTATATGTGATTAGTGAGTCTGAGGTAGATAAGTGTGTGTGTGTGTGTGTGTGTGTATGTATATATATATATATATATATATATATATATATATATATATATATATATATATATATGACTATATATATATATATATATATATATATATATATATATATGACTATATATGGTCATGGTGCTATATAGAACCACTGTCGTTACTAAAGAACCCT
>NC_051220.1:42672718-42742718 GCF_015220715.1 Pygocentrus nattereri | reverse complement strand
GAATATATCATGGATTTTACAGCGGCTTTGAACGCGGCTCAGCCAATCAGATTTTAGGACTGGAACTATGTTTTTATATATATATATATATATATATATATAGTCCATAAACAACCTTGATCAACACTCCTGTACACTAGAATATCGGACATTTGTCCATAAATAACCTAAACAAATGCTCATATGAGCAAGAATAGGTGACATTTGTCCATAAATCAGTTCAGTCAATACTCATGTATGCTAGAACAGCAGATATTAATCTTTAAACCGCCATAATAAACACTTACATATTAGAATTGTTAGAATTGGAGATATTAATTAGTCCAGTACCCCAGTCTATGCTCCTAAATGCTAAAGTCCAATCCAAAACGCTCCAGTACAATATATTGGTCTATGAAAAATTTTACTGTGCTAAAATTAATTTTCAATTTACATTAATTCCTATTTATTTTACTGCATTTTCACTCCCAAATAATAATTGTAGTACACTGCTAATCCAATTCCCGTATCAGCACATTCCTAATATAACTCCCATTGAAGTGCACATTGTGGAAGAATGGACCCGGTTAATGGGTTAAGCAACAGACACTGGGGTTAATATAATGTAAAAGATTGTAATTGGCTGAAATGTACACTGAGGAAACTAATGGAAATGCATAATTAGCATCTCTCTTTAATTGGCAAGACTATGTGATAACATATCTGCACCTCGGGGTCGAACAGCTCACAGTATCAGCCTAACCGGCGAGCCCTAATATTCTCAATTTGCCCAATAATTGCCCTGTTGCATTTAAAGCGTGACATGTTTTCAGAGGCCCAGTGGGGTTACTGTACTTACTCATACTGCCAGCCTTCAGACAGGAAATGTATGGAATCAAATCATGTAGCTCACCAGGTGATGACTGTTCTCTCGTAAATGACGTCCTGGGATGACTCTATCGTGATGATCTCATAGTGCTCAGCTTTGTTGCTGGCTTGTTGCTTTTGTAATGGCTTTGAGAATGAGGAAGGTCGTCTCAGCTGGAAGCGGCACCATCTCAGGTCCCTGTTAGAACATTCGCTGGCTGTGAAATATGTGGATGGTGTGAGTCCCGTTAAAGGACCAAATCAAAGGTAACAAATAGAAGGATGAAAATGCCAAGATGGTCCCTTCAAGGCCTTTCAAAGCCGAAGCCTTAGCTGTCCTGCAGCACATAATGAGCACAACATCCATAAAGCACAATTTGTAAAGGAGCAACTTCCCTGATAACCTATCTAATCACCTTCCAGAGGTGTTCTGAAACTCTGCTTGGCTGCAGTGTCGCAAAGGCATTTTGTCTGAACATTTTGTCTCATATTTAAATATTATAGCTTTATATTATACAAGGTGTTTGTGCATCATATGTGTTTCTTTTCCACATACTTACAAATGAAGTGAAAATGATTATAATAGCAACATAACTAAACTCTAAATACATCCACATTGTGAGCTATGCATTATTAAAAGCAATAAAACATGAAATAAATGAAAAATACTGCTGCCAGACTCACTTCAGCCAAGAAGCCAGCAGATAACACGGTGCACGACCCCACCTGAGTTAAGACGCTGTGCAAAATGTCAATAAAAACAATGTAATGATGTGCAAATCTTTTAAATCCTATATTTAATTAGTTGTGATATTTATTTATCTATATCTACAGATATTATCTATATTATCTATTATCTATATCTATATTTAATTAGTACAAGTGTTTATTATTTTTTTTTAATATATGCAAAATATATGTAATCCTAAAAATAAAAACTGGAGGAACATCTCGCATTTAATTGGCAGCAGGTCAGTAACATGACTGGGTATAAAGAGCATCTCGGACAGGCGGAGTCTTTCAGAAGTAAAGAGGGGGAGGGGTCTCCTCTCTGTGAAAGACTGGTCCATCAAATAGAGCAACAACTCAAGAAGAACGTTCCTCAACATAAAACAGCAAAGAGCTTCTGCTTTTCATCGTCTACGGTGCAGAATATCATTAAAGACTCAGAGAATCTGGAGAAATCTCTGTCTGTGCGGGACGAGGCTGAACACCAGTATCTGCTGGCCATGATCTTTGGGCCCTCAGGCAGCACTGCATTAAAAACAGACATGATTCTGTAGTGGAAATCACTGCATGGGCTCAGAAACACTTCTGAAAACCACTGACTGTGAACACAGTTCATCACTGCATCCACAAACGCTGTTAAACTCTAAAACACAAAGAAGAACCCAAATATAAACAGGATCCAGAAACGCTGCCACCTTCTCTGGGCCCGAACTCATTTGCAGGCCAAACTGTAGGCCACTTCTAGTCTTCATAACTTCAGAACGCTTTATGGTACAAACATGATCCACATATCAGGACATTCAGCAGACCCGCCACTAACTAACAAGCATGTCATCGAACTATGACGTCAGCACCAGTGAGCAATTTGGCTACAAATCACCTAAAATCCTGATTTATTGTCTTTCAGTTTATATTGATTTTGAGTATTAAAAATATCTGATATTAAATATGCAACTCAATTTGAAATGAAAAATAAAGCCTGTTTTGCTGTATCTCAGCGTTTTAGGACTCTGCATATCCAAGAGGACAGAAAATCAATAAACACGACCACCTTAAACAAATTGTTTATTTTTACTTATAATTACCAGTAGAATGTATCACCATCAAAATCATCAGCTCAGACAGTCCAGACTAACAACTTTTGAAAAGGTGTCTGAGGTGCCACTTGTTTTCAAGATCTCTATAAGCAAACAATTACACATTTTTTATCAGAAGTCAGAAATGACCCAAATTCATAAAGATACCATCATTTTTTGTCAGGATTTACATGTAAAACAATATCTTGGTAGCTTAGGGTCTCCTGAAAATAACGGATGGCATGTGTGACTGTCACATGGAAGCACTTTATAATGGCAATTCACCCAAAAACTGCAAAAAAAATAATAATAATAAAATTCTTGGGATCTGAAGTTTGAGGCAAAGTGGAAAAATGTTCTGTGGTCAGATGAATCAATTTGAAATTTGTTTGGGAAATGATGGATGCCGTGTCCTTCAGGCTAAAGAGGAGAGGGACCATTTGGGTTATTATCAGTTAAATATAACTTCAAAATAGAGTTTTATTCAGTTACGGCTGCTATTCAGTGGTGAAAGCGATAAGTCGGTGCTTCTCCTGACTCAGGGTGCTGGAAATGACTCGGCTATAATTGCAGTGGCATTTCTTACCTTCTATTCACTTCTTATGTCTTTGTAACAGTCCTGCAAAAGCCTTTCTGAGATGCTGGATCTCAGGAATTCTATACGCTGTATTATTATTTAATGCTTTTATTGTCCTGTGTTTGTGTAAAGCACTTTGAATTTGTACTGTGTATGGACGGTGCTATTCAGCAGAAGGTGGATTCACCTGCAGGTCCTGCGTAATCTGCTGAATAATCTGCAGGTGGGATTAATTTTGAAGCTCCGTGGTCTTTGTGAGTAAACAGGGTGTGGGCTTGTGCGGCTGGCTGAGTAGGGCGGACTTGACAAATTATTGGCTGCTTGTGGACTTCAATTATGCTGCAGAGGAAGAACGTGAGTAATCACAGGCAGCAAAACTCTCAAAGCTGTAGAGCATCCAGTTAATAAATATGCATCAAAATCAAAAAATCAAGTTTTCCCACAATAATCCTTTAATCCACAGCTTGCAGTCTCAGCATCTGGTTTGGCTTTAAATGAACTTTATCCAAATTGTACATGTCTTATAGAGTAAATAGCTAACAATATAATGAGGTCACAAGGGCTTGATTAGCCTAAAATAAACAAAATATTTGTAATTTGCAGCGTTCAAGCATTAATGGTAACTTTACAAATGGGCAACTTACCCACTAATACCTCCCCACACCATGACACACTGGATTTTGAACTTTACGCTGGTAACAGTCTGGATGGTCCTCTTCCTCTTTTACAAAGAAAGAACAGACTTTCCCCCAAAAAATGCACTCAAAATGCTTTAAAGCTGTGGTGTTTACTTATTTCTGTTATGTATTTTAGCAGTTGCATTTAAAGTCTGGGGGTGCTGCAGTACCCTCATCACCCCTAATTCCTGAGTCCCTCACCATCCAGCTTTTGTAACCACACAAGTGAACATTTTCAAGTCAGAAATCTGTGCATTTTATTGCAACTGGACAGATGTTACCTATCGAAGAGGTTTTTAGGGTAGTCGTTGCGCTCATTGTGTGGTGCCATGTGCAGGTTATGTGGCCTTGTTTAGCCTAAAATACACAAAATATTTACTTTTACTGTTTTTCAACATTGAGACGTTTATTTGTGCTGGTGGGTCTTGGGGCTTCGGCATATCACGAGGTTTGTGGGGAGATGCCCTACATCATCGGAGCAGATTATAGATAACACCGGCATTAGACGAGGACCATGTGCACAGCCCAAAGTAGGGGGGGTGCATGTGTGGGTGTACATGCCGTGTGGTTGAAGTGGGCGGGTATGGGTGGGAGTGGGATAGATTTTGTGGGTACAGGTGGGTGTGAATAGTTTTTGAATCGGGCTGGTGCCGGTATTAATAACCAGGCCCGTGCAGACCCTTAATTCAAATAAACCTGCTTCGTCTTCTGCTCTCGGATCCCAGACGTTTGTTGTTGTGGTGCTTATTGCCGGATTCAAAGTTATTTGTCTTACAAGAGCTGTTGGTTACCAAGCCTTGAAAACCTTGTTAACACCATGCATGTATCGTATTGTTTTCTCTTCTGTTGATTCAGTGACGAGCCACCAGCTGCTGAAAATGATTTCAGCAAATTACAGTGAACATGTAAAAGCCACCTGGGAGAGGCGCCGGGCCGAACGGCCGAAACAGACCTCTAATTACCCTCTACATTCTTGCTTTGGAGGGCAGCTGTAATTCCACTCAACCTTTTGAAATAATTATTGAATATCTGCAGCTTAGTCAATACATTTGTCATTTGTGTTAATGAGTTTTCAGTCTGGCGTGTTTGATCCTTACCTCGTGTCAAATGTTCCTGCAGTGGAGCAGTCAGTCCTTCGGGGGCGTTTGGCCGTGTTATAACTGTTATAACTTCAGTTACAGTCGGCTAAGGACAAGCCTGATAAGGGTCCGCCGGGAGTGCAGGATCATTAATCTTGTTTTTATAATTGGACATTATTAAAACATTTCATATTGTTACTTTTTAAACTGAGAAAATGGAGATTTTATACTAAGCAGCAGTGGGAATTGCACAAAAAGACGGTTCTTTACAAAGAAAATGGTTCTGTACAGAACCATAAACACTCATAGAACCCACTGCATGATTAAAGCATTCTTTGCATAATGAATGTGTTCTTCAGATTGATGGAAAGTGTGTTGTAGATGGTTCTATAGAGAACCTTTTTAAAAAGGCTTCTATAAACACTCTTAAAAATGATTCTTCAAGGGTTCTTTAGTAAATAAAAAAAAAAAAAGGTTTTATATAGAACCATGACCACTCAAAGACCCTTGTGTATGATTAAAGCATTCTCTGCATGGTGGGATTGTTCTTCAGATTGATGAAAATGTGCTGTAGATGGTTCTATATAGCACCTTTTTGAAAAGGGTTCTCTATAAACTCTTAAAAACTGATCATTCCTTAAGGGTTTGATAGTCAACAATGTGGTTCTGTATGGAACTGTGAACACATAACTTTTGCATGATTCAAGAGTTCTTTGCATGATGAAATGGTTCTTCAGATTGATGGAAAATGTGCTGTAGATGGTTCTATATAGAACCTTTTTTTTTTAAGGGTTCTAAATAGAACCAAAAAGGGTTATTTTATTTTTAGGCTTGATATCGTAACAGAGAACACTTTTATACATAGAACCCTTTTCATAAACGTTCAATACCATCTACAGCACATTCTTCATCGATCAAAGGAACTATTTCCTGATGCAAATCTGTGTTTATGGTTCTATTTAGGACCATTGTTTTAATAAAGAACCATTGTAGAACCATCTTTTTTTAAAATGTAGTGTTCTTCAGTTGTTATGATGTCAAGCATGTAACAATAGCAGAACCCTTCATGGTACTATATAGAACCACATATGGCACATTTTCCACCTTTGAAGAACCATTTTATGTTGTGAAGAACCCTTCAGTCATGCAAAGGTTTCTTTGAGTATTCAGTTCTATATAGAAGCGATTTCTAACTAAAGAACCCTTAAAGATCCACCTTTTTAAAAAGTGTATAGAACTCGAAACCTCCTGAAAGTGAGTGCAGCTGAATCCTCTGGGACAGTTTTCTTTTTTCCAGGTCCATCAATCATCTGTCCAGGAGAACTGTGGTTTATTTTGAAGACGTTCCTCCGTCCATTCGAGAAGCTTCATCCATTCATCAGTTTGAACTGATGAACCATCTCAGACAAGCAGACAAACGTCTTCGGGCTTTCACCTTGACTTACTGCTGTAAGACACTGCAGCTGATTTGGATTTAGGAGCAAGTTTATTTGAGGGGACTCTGCTGCTGATATGCACATGAATCCTGTTCTAAATCCACAGGCATTAATATAGAGTTGGTCCCACTTTGCAGCTCTAGCAGCTTCCACTCTTCTGCAAAGCTTTCTACAGGATTTCGGAGAGTGTCTGTTGGAATTTCTGCCCATTCATCCAGAAGAGCATTTGTGAGGTCAGACACTGATGTTGGACGAGAGGGTCTGGCTCACAATCTCTGTTCTAGTTCATCCCAAAGGTGTTGGGTGGGGTTGAGGTGGGGGCTCTGTGAGGGCCGGTCAAGTTCCTCCACACCAAACTCACCCAGTCATGACTTTATGGAGATGCTTTGGTCACTGGGGCTCAGTCACGCTGGAACAGAAAAGGTTCTTCCCCAAACTGTTCACACAAAGTTGGAAATGTACAATTCTCTAAAACGTCTTGGTTCTGAAGCATTAAAATTCCCTTCACTGGAACTAAGGGTTCTAGATCAACTCCCTGAACAACAAGCCCATATCATCATCCCTCCTCCACCAAACTTTACAGCTGGCACAGTGCAGTCAGGCAGGCATCGTCCTCCTGGCATTCACCAAACCCAGACTCGTCCATCAGACTGACAGATAGAGAAGTGTGATTTATCTCTCCAGAGAACACGTTTCCACTACTGTATAGCTGCACTCTGTAGTTCTACAGTTACAGACTGTAGTCCATCTGTTTCTCTGATACTCTGTTACCCTGTTCTTCAGTGTTCAGGACCCCCATGCCCCCCTTACAGAGCAGGTTGGGCCCCCATGGACCAAAAAGAGCTCTGTGAGGGTCCATGGGGGTCCTGCCCACTGAAGAACAGGGTAACAGAGTATCAGAGAAACAGATGGACTACAGTCTGTAACTGTAGAACTACAGACTGCAGCTATACGGTCAGTGGAGCTGATAAAGTGGACAGTGAGTGTAGAAACGAGGAGGTGCTCATGATGTTACGCCGGATTGGTGTACACTTCCAATCACAGGTAGCAGTGCATATCCATCTGGTACACTGTACTTGAATGTACTACAGTTGCTATGCAGATGCTTAATTCATCTAAATATCTATTAAACTCGACTCAACCGTCTCTAAAAACCCAAATCTAGACTTTCACCTCAACCCAAAATAACCCTAATCCGGCCCCTAATGATGATGAATGGAGCTTGCTCAAGGTTGTAAACAATTTGAGTGTTTGTAAATAAACTGTAGGGAACCTGTCAAAATAAAATGCGCCCATGCGTCCTTGCAGCGCCCTTCAGCGTTGGGTTTGTTTGGTCTCTGCTGATTTATCGGTGTTCCTGACCCACCTCTTCGCAGCGTGCGGCTGGTTCGAGTTATTGAGGCAACATAGATCACGCTTTAAATTTGCCGATAAGTGACTTGGCAGCAGGTGGTCTGCCACACAGCTGTCCCCCCCCCCTCTTCTCTTTCATTTACACTGATTGACAAACGACATTAGCGCCACACGCCTGATGAGCCTCGCTGATCTCGGCCCCTGTTTGGAAATTTTTGACTCATTTGTAGGGAGGCGAGGGCTCTCGCCTGAGAGCGTGCGGCGGTGGGGGGCCTCGCAGGCTGATTGAAGCAAAATTAAACAATGTCTTTCCTCCAAACAGCAGGGAACTGTTTCAGTCATATTAATATCAACAAGAAACCGTTTGACAAGTGCGTTGGACGAAATGCAGATGCCTCGGGCAGAACGAGAGAGAGGAAATGTGCCTGATGGAGGACAACTTCAATTTAAAAAACAATCACACGTAGGAAAGGTTCTCTTCCCAGTTTCTTTGGTATCTTCATCTGGAAGCTGTAAGAAGCAATATCTGAGCTCTAATTGGCTCACTTCTTCATCAAATGATCTTTCTAATTTGCTCTGCAAAGCTTTGATTGATTTATTTATTTATTTATTACCAACAACAACGTGCTGCACGTCAGAGGTGGAAACGCTTATAATAACAACTGGAGACTCCCTCCACAGTGATGTATCTCTTTCAGATTGCCTCTCATGAGCGAGATTCCTTTTGTACTGAGAATAATGAAGCAGAACATCGTGGTATTGATGGCAACGCCAATCAATGCAGCTCGCATCTGCTCGACGCCTGATCTTCAAACACTCGCTGCACACGTTCACATGTGTTTGCCATATTAAGTGATGATGGGGGATGAGGGAGATGAAACGACGTCGCAGGTGTATTGACGAGTTCTGCTTGCTGTTCGGTTCTCTCCCAGGTCTTTACAGCATGGCATATCTGCTTATTGATCAGCAGCACATTCCCCAGCCCAGTCTGCTGAATTAGACTCCCACTCTGCAGTCCAGCGGTAATTAGCAAAGAATCTGAGTCTGAGATGCGTTAAGTGAAAATCAAATGCGGACAAACATTTCTCTGGGCTAGAATAACTGAGACAAACTCTAGCAGTCCAAAACTTTTTTTTATCTGGTTTGCATGTCAGCTACATTAACCCCTGGCCACTTTATCGGAAACCCCTCTTTTGTAGCTCTCCCTTGCTGGTTTGTAGTTAGAGGCCGTAGCTCATCTGTTCTGAGGTATCCTGGTAACATAGCTCCATTACGTGTTCTGTTACTACCCAACCCTGACGCTGGTTCACAGATATTAATGCAGCCCAGCAGGTCTTTAATATTTAAATAACGTTGAACTGAAACTAAATCGAACTTGCAGTGCAGGTGACTCGGCTTCAGAAAGGAGGTTTTGGTGCCTAGTTTTGCAGTAAAGCTGGTGATGCTGTATGTTTTGATGTAAAATTGCTCCAGTGATATTGCAGTAGCCATTCTATAAGGTGTTTAATCTGCCTGTACTGAATTCAGCACGAGGTGCTGTACACAGGGATGCTCTTATCTACTGTCGCTGGTGTAGAGATTCTGCCTGTCATTACATCATTAAAGTGGTGGTTTTCAAGCTTCTCACAGTCCAGAACTCAGTCAGACATTAAAGATTCTGATGCACCCCCCCCAATGTCACATGCATACACACGTGTATATTGCCATGAGCTTATATGTAAGACATTTAAAAGACTTATAAAATATCTGTTATATGCCATTTAGGAAAATTTAGATGTATATATAAATATATGGGATGAAAGTCTGGAATATATTGGCTTTCTTTCCATATAGTCAGAGTTTTCAGAACCTCGTATCTCCATTTTTCAGTTTTTGACCGAATTTGAAAACGCCGGTCCCACTTTATATGACGTGTCTCTAATAACTGTGTAGTTACATGTGAACAACATGTGGCACAACAATGTAACTGCTAATGATTGTCACCTGTAATCAACTTCAACAGCTGTTATATAGGTACAATGCAATTAGTGTTAATTATAGAAGGGCAATTATTGGGATGTGATTAGTTACCGTGTTACAACAGTTATTCCACAGTAATAATGCAAAACAAATGTAATATGTGGAAAAAAACCATCAAAAAGATGCGCTTGTGTAATTACACAGGCTGTACTTCCGTAATCCGTCTAACATTGATTAAATCATCGGTAGTATGTGTGGTTACATGGTATTGATGTGTAGCTACACACTTATTAGAGACTCTTAACATAAAGTGGGACCAAAATGCCTGTTTGTCTTTACAGGGTCTGTGAATTTCTTCATGAATGAGCCAAAAGAAACATCTGGTTCCATTGACTTGCATTAAAAATAAAGTATGTTTTGTCTTTTTCCTGTAAAGTGGTCATTTTGGAGATGCCAGCCTTTCTTCCAAAACCAGTGATATGCAAGTATATCTCAAATTTCCTAAATGACCTTTCATTTATTGACACATGTAGGCAGCTCTATATTTGATCAGTCAAACAGCGCATATAGACAGAGGATGTTATGTAATAGATAAACAAGAAATTAGACTTTTACAATCGTTTAATTTCAAACTAAATGAAGTCCGATGCCTTTTTTTCTGTTAATAAAGTAAGTGCACCCCCTCGTTCAGTAACTGGTACCGCCCCTTTGACAGAAACAACTTTGTGTCGGTGTTTCCTGTAACTCTACCAGTTTCTGGCGTCTACTGTTTGCCCTTTCCTTCACATTTCCTTCCTCCTTTATTTAATCCGTGCAAGGTTTTCTTGCAGGGTCAGCTTGTTTAAAATCTGGCCATTCCACAACGATCCATTTCCTCCTTTTGAGCCATTCGTTGGTGGATTTACTTGTATGTTTAGGATCATTGTCCTGTCAGAAGGTCTTCTTCAGCTTCAACTTCTTGGCAGATGGCCTCACATCCTCATGCTCTGGTGTGAAAGAGAAGTCATAGCAGATTCCATGATGATAAAGTGGCCAGAAAAACAGTCCCAAGCCATAACGCTTCCACCTCCATGCTTTACAGTTGGTACGAGGTTCTTCTGATCAAATGCTGTATTTTGGCACTGTGGACAAACGGCTCTACCAGTGGCTCTGGTTCTGTTCACAGTGCATTGATCCAGAAGTCCTGCTCCTAACCTCAACATTCAATAGCAAAGTTAAGTCTTGCTCTGATGTTCATTTTACACGCGTCTTCCACCTGCACCTCCCACGCAGGTCTTTTTCTAGAGGTACATGCAGCGCTTTGACGTCCACAGTAACAAGAGCTGCTTGCGGATCTGATGAAGTTTTGGGGTTCTTAAAGATTTATTTTAGCGTCTTACGGCCTGCTCTTAGGTTAAGCTTGTTGGAGTAGACTGGGCTGAACATGTTGGAAGTAGTTTCAGATCTTCTCCACTCATAGATGGTCTTCCGGACAGTGGAACGATTGATTTCCAATATTTTGGAAACACTTCTCAAACTCCTTCCCGGACCCCACTGGCATCTACAGCCTTCTTTCTAGAGGCCTCAGAGAACTCTTTCGATCTTCAAGCTCTCCAACAACAGAGCAAACCAGACCAGATATCGGAGGTTCACATAAGACAAGTTCTTCCAAACTGTTTCACGTTCCAGTTCTACTCAGTTCTACTCATTAGCACCTGATCAGGTGCACCAGATCTCAGTTCAGCACAACTGAAGTAATGAAATATGTACGGGTGTACTTTTTTTTTCACAAAAGAAAACTGGATTTCTGTTTTTCTTTCTATCATATAAAGGATGACAAAGTGTTATCTAGAACTTTAGGATTATAATTGTATCATGTTCATTTGCAATTATTGCAATATATTTTTCAAAGCAACACTAAGGCCAAATCCCATTTCACCTCTCGGCCCTACCGCTGAGCCCTTCGCCCTCTGTGTTGTGTGTTCTCGTCTAGTGGTGGGCTGTCCTGATTCCTGTTGAGATAGAGGGGTAGGATGAAGTGTTGGGGCTACATGACCCTCCAAATGCAGGTTTTTCAGAGACTCCAAACAGAGAGATCTGAGGAAAAAAGAAAAACCGGTGAGACGGGGAACAAGAGACCAAAGAAACCCACAAATATGAGAATTTTCTCTGTTAAAAAAATGACAGTAACCATCGTTTTATCTCCGTTTAATGTTGTCAGTGTATTAGCTAGCTCGCTAACTTTCCCGTTCCACCTTAAATAGTCCAGCAGTTCTGATGCCTGAAGCACCAGAATGTAACTGCTGCTCCATTTAAGGTGGAACGGGAAAATTCGAACAAGAATCTGGAGAATCTCTGACTTCAGCTTCACATCACTGAAGAATTAGGGGGGTGATAATAAATAACTGCCCCCCTCTTTGAAGGCGTATGATCCCTAAATGTAACTAAAGCCCAGCAGTGAGGAGCTGAACTTTCCCCTCCTCTGCTGTCCCTGCAGACGGGCAGGGTCGCCTACAGAGCGGCGCTAGTAGCTGATAATGAAGTGATGCTCTTTTATTAGAGGGTCTCGTTTCAGAGGAAGATCTCAACCACTGCCCTGTAGCTCAGGAACAAGGGGCAACACTCCAAAACAAGGGGTAGGGGTAAAAAGGAGAAGTGGGACTGGGCCCAAGTCTGCATTCTAGATCTTATCTCCAGGCGTTTTACTTTCCACACATGTAAAAAAATATATAGTTCTTCAAGGGTTCTCTACTAAAGAAGACGGTTCTATATAGAACCATGAACGCTCTTTACATTTGCAAGATCTTTACACTCTTCTCTGCATGGTGAAATGGTTCTTCAGATTGATGAATGTGTTGCATAAGGTTCTATACAGAACCTTTTTGTGACGGGTTCTATAAAGCACCAACAAGGGCTCTGCTATTGTGACGAGCCTGACATCATAACAGTAGAAGAACCCTTTTTCTTCAGCACGTTCTCCACCAGTGAACCTCTGAACATCCTCTTCGCAATGCAAAGAACCCTTTATTCATGCAGGCGTTAATGGTTTTATATAGAACCATTTTACTTACAGTGTGTGAGTGACTGTCTGTGTCTGTCTGTCTGCCCTGCGATGGACTGGCGACCTGTCCAGGGTGTATCCTGCCTTCCGCCCGAAGACCGCTGGGATAGGCTCCAGCACCCCCCCGCGACCCTGACGGAGAAGCGGCTTAGATAATGGATGGATGGATGGATGGATGGACATTTTACTTACAAGAGAACCCTTGAAGAACCATCTTTTTAAGAGGCTTTTGTTGTCGTATTGTATGGTGTATTTTATTAATTATTAACCGAATGTTTCAAAGCAGAGCAGTAGAATAAAAGCCTGGAGGCGAGGCGAGGCGGGGTGTGTGGAGTCAGTCCACCTTAGAACAGATCATCTCAGTGGATTATGGCTCAGTTATGTTCCCTGACCAAAGGCACTGAGATGGAGCCCTGAGGTTACCAACATGCTGACATGGTGCCCCAATGAGAGTTTCTCTCTGTATGCTTAATGTAAAGAGCGATATTAATCCACGCGGTTGTAAACATAAAGAAAGGGAACGTAGATCCAGGAGAGATCAGAGCGTAAAACATCCAGGCCTCGTTTAACAATCAGGGACAAAAGAACGCGCAGGCAGCCATCGTCTCTGAGTGTTCTCCATGCAGGCTGATGAATGATAGCTGAATAATAGCTTCCGTGGAGAGCCAGACCTCCCAGCGTTTACTGAGCCAGAGGACACGAAGCGAAGGAACGCGTGAATTCGCTGGATGGCAATAGCGGATCACCTTGAGCCGAGGCAGTGCATCACTCAAAGGTCACAGTGCGACGGCTTTACAGATATTAAAGGAATAAAATTGGTGAAAAATCAAATTTACACAGCACCCCAACCCCCCCCCTCCTTACAACAGACGTGATCAATCAGCCGAGACGTGTTCACAGCCTGGAGCGGGCTTCTTTGGCTTTAGTGTGAGGCTAATGGGTAACACTT
The DNA here is from genome assembly GCF_015220715.1 of Pygocentrus nattereri. Classification (NCBI taxonomy): domain Eukaryota; kingdom Metazoa; phylum Chordata; class Actinopteri; order Characiformes; family Serrasalmidae; genus Pygocentrus; species Pygocentrus nattereri. Next base: position 42,728,997 of record NC_051220.1, on the reverse strand, counting down.
TATTGGGAGTGGTCCTTTATAGATGATTAATAAACACCTAACAGAGTATCAGTAACGCATCAACAACAGAAGCGTCAGTAGTGAAGCGTCTGAATACGTTGAGGTAAATATCTTGATGTTCTGTTGAACCTAACCCTGGCCCTAATCCTAATCTTAACCTCAACCCAAAACCTAATCCAAGCCTCGTGACCGGAAGGTCGCTGGTTCGATCCCCAGAGCCAACAGTACATGACCTGAGGTGTCCTTGAGCAAGACACCTAACCCCCAACTGGTCCCTGGGTGCTGTGGATTGGGCTGCCCACCGCTCCGGGCAAGTGTGCTCACTGCCCCCTAGTGTGTGTGTGCTCACTAGTGTGTATGTGGTGTTTCACTGCACTGATGGGTTAAATGTGGAGGTGAAATTTCCCCGTTGTGGGACTAATGAGGGTCACTTAATCTAATCTAATCTTAAGCTTATCGTTACTGTCAGAACAAAACCTTCTTTCCATCTCTGTCGTTTTTCAGTGTTTGACATCATTTGAAAGAACCCATAGTCCTTTATATTGTGTTTAAATTCCATGATGAATGGACCAAAAGAAATGACCCAAAACTACTTGAAAAAAGGTCTGGTTCCATTGACTTCCATTAAAAGTAGAGTATGTTTTCTCCTTCTCCTGTAAAGTTCTGGAAATTCTGGAGATACGAGGTTTTGATCCGACAGCCGCTTATGTTTTAGTATATGTATTCTTTTGATTAAACGCCTCAAACCGTGTGGAGCTGGTCAGTGATCTCTAAAAGACTTGATTACCTGGTTTCTGACACTCTGTTAACTATAAACATGGACTATTAGCCGCAGCCGCCCTGAAGCTTGAACTGTGTCTGTACAGCAGCACTGTAGCTCCAGTGATAAAGCCAGAGAAGCGAGCTTCAGGCAGCCGACGTGCCTTGGCTGATCCAGTGGAAGTGAAAACTTGTGTAAATTAAAATTTCCATCAAATTATCACTTCGAATGGCAGTTTATTAGCGCCTTCTCACTAGTTAAGAAAGACTTGTTAACACCTTCAACCACATCTTTCAACTTCACGATGGAGTGCTGATTATTCAAAAATCTTCAGAGAATGATCCAGTTCATCTGCTATAATTGAACACCTGCAAACGTAGCATCACATTATCTGAGTGAAGTATTAGGATGGACTGTGTTTTTGTGCCTGTTCCTCACCTCACCTGTTCCTCATGCTGGTCTAGAATTGATAGTTTTGTAATGATTGAGGAAAAACATGATGTGATTTGGTTGAAGAGGGTTCTGCTGATGATGTTTATCTGACAACTGCACAGTTTCTTCACCTACATACCTGCTGACCACTGCTGACTACTGAGCAACAACAGTGGTCACTTTACATGGCACTGACTGAAGGTGTTTCTAAGAAAGTGGCCGGCGAGCGGAAGCGCAATGTAGGTGTTTCTAAGAAAGTGGCCGGCGAAGAAAGCGGCTGGCGAGCGGAAGCGCAATGTAGGTGTTTCTAAGAAAGTGGCCGGCGAAGAAAGCGGCTGGCGAGCGGAAGCGCAAGGTAGGTGTTTCTAAGAAAGTGGCCGGCGAAGAAAGCGGCTGGCGAGCGGAAGCGCAAGGTATGTGTTTCTAAGAAAGTGGCTGGCGAGCGGAAGCGCAATGTAGGTGTTTCTAAGAAAGTGGCCGGCGAAGAAAGCGGCTGGCGAGCGGAAGCGCAAGGTATGTGTTTCTAAGAAAGTGGCTGGCGAGCGGAAGCGCAAGGTATGTGTTTCTAAGAAAGCGGCTGGCGAGCGGAAGCGCAAGGTATGTGTTTCTAAGAAAGTGGCTGGCGAGCGGAAGCGCAATGTAGGTGTTTCTAAGAAAGTGGCCGGCGAAGAAAGCGGCTGGAGAGCGGAAGCGCAAGGTAGGTGTTTCTAAGAAAGTGGCCGGCGAAGAAAGCGGCTGGAGAGCGGAAGCGCAAGGTATGTGTTTCTAAGAAAGTGGCCGGCAAGCGGAAGCGCAAGGTATGTGTTTCTAAGAAAGTGGCCGGCGAGCGGAAGCGCAAGGTATGTGTTTCTAAGAAAGTGGCCGGCGAGCGGAAGCGCAAGGTATGTGTTTCTAAGAAAGTGGCCGGCGAGCGGAAGCGCAATGTAGGTGTTTCTAAGAAAGTGGCCGGCAAGCGGAAGCGCAATGTAGGTGTTTCTAAGAAAGCGGCCGGCGAGCGGAAGCGCAATGTAGGTGTTTCTAAGAAAGCGGCCAGCGAGCGGAAGCGCAATGTAGGTGTTTCTAAGAAAGCGGCCGGCGAGCGGAAGCGCAATGTAGGTGTTTCTAAGAAAGTGGCCGGCGAGCGGAAGCGCAAGGTAGGTGTTTCTAAGAAAGCGGCCGGCGAGCGGAAGCGCAAGGTAGGTGTTTCTAAGAAAGCGGCCGGCGAGCGGAAGCGCAAGGTTGGTGTTTCTAAGAAAGCGGCCGGCGAGGGGAAGCGCAAGGTTGGTGTTTCTAAGAAAGCGGCTGGAAAGCGGAAGCGCAAGGTATGTGTTTCTAAGAAAGCGGCCGGCGAGCGGAAGCGCAATGTAGGTGTTTCTAAGAAAGTGGCCGGCGAGCGGAAGCGCAAGGTATGTGTTTCTAAGAAAGCGGCCGGCGAGCGGAAGCGCAATGTAGGTGTTTCTAAGAAAGTGGCCGGCGAGCGGAAGCGCAAGGTTGGTGTTTCTAAGAAAGTGGCCGGCTGGAGTGAACCATTTGACAAAACCGCACAGCATAACTAGGATGGATTGTTAAGAATCTATCGTAACTGCACAGCGAAGACGCTCGACACACTTTTTCTTTCAGCATCTGTTCCGCTGCTTCCTGAGTGGCATAGAAATGAAAGTTCTCTCCTCCTGGAGGTGGTCCTGTAGCATCTTCTCCCCAGTGTCTGACCCGCGGTGTGATGCTGAGGGGCTGATGATTGCAGCCTGTGAATCTGGGTGTATTTTAGAGTGTCTGGGGCCACAGGCTCTGCCCCGAGTCTGCTGGATCTTTTCACGAAGCCCACCAATCAGCCGGTCCTGACAGCAGCTCTACTCAGTCCGACTGATTTGTGAGACAAACACCTCAGTGTGCTTTCCAAAACAGCGGCCTATCTCGGACACATAAATTAAGGGTGTGTTGCGGAGCTGTGGGTCAGAGACAGCGTGAGTTTGTGTGTGAGAGAGAGACGGCGAGAGTAAGATCAATGTCTTTTTTGGCGAGGCTGTGCTTTTAGAGGCTGTACAGACTAGTCTTTGTCTTGCCTTCCATCAAAGATGAATGAGCACACACTGTTTGCTCAGCCTGTCTGCAGTGAACACGCTGAATAGAACTGCCTCCAACAAGGTGAAACTGAACCATTATAATGTCTGACTGTACTAGACTTAACCCTTTGAAGCCACAGCTGCTGACTGTTTATCCAAAGCAGCCCTTTCTTTTGGTGCAGCTGGCAATCAATCAATAGTGCCTCACTAACAATATTCATTATATAAAATAAAAGTAACGGTAGTTTTACAGTCTAATCCAGCTCTAGACTGGCTGCGCACTTTGCTGCTGCTCTTTGGAGTATTAATTTATAGTCAGGATGGGAAGTCTGACGTAACGGCTAGGCAATACTTTCTGAAAGTCAGTGCTGCTGTATGAAGCCCCGCCCCTTCAGAGTTCAGCAAGGACAACGCTGTGTTTTATTGGTCGGTTTGAATTCCCATGAATTCCCAGCTTCACCAAGGATTATATTAAAGTTAAATTCCACCACCAAATTTTCACCTAATATTAATATTAATATAACCAGTTGTGCTGTAACATGTGATGGTTGGTTAGTGTAGTGGGTAACACCTCTGCCTTCTATACTGTAGACTGGGGTTCAGTCCCTGCCTGACTACACCAATAAGAGTCCTTGGGCAAGACTCCCAACACTGCCTTCGCCTACCTGTGTAAAATGATCAGATTGTAAGTCGCTCTGGATAAGAATGTCTGCCAAATGCCATAAATACAAAATAATGAGGCTCATATCAAAACAACCCACTTTGAATGAATCCTGTATTCATAAGTGTATAAATCCATTTATAAGCTGCTCTATGGCATACATAGTTCCTTATGATACCTGGAAAAGCTCATGTTTGTTGCATGTTTTAAGCAGTTAAAAAAATACTTAACACGTTCTTAAATGAGTGTATAACTTCATTGTGTCAGGTTTTGTAGCATATTATAATATCTGTTTACAAGTACATTAAGCATGAATGCTATAATGCATTATAACACACTGTAACAAGCTTCTGGTATATGCAGACTCAGGTGTACGTCCTGGTAAACATCTGCTGGGTATCATTACTTTGAGCCCCAATGGGAGACAAAAGAAGATGGACTAAGAAAATAAGGGCTGATTTTTAAAGGTGGACCTGCTTTAAATCCTATTTTTATATGGAGTGTAAATTTTAAAGGTTGATGGAAAGTGAAATACTACACGCTTAAAAAATGATGGTCCTTCATGGCCTTCTTCAGTAAATAAAACACATGATGAAAGTGTTCTTTATCATAAAAGGGTTCTTCAGACTGATGGAGAAAGTGCTTTAGATGACTCGATATACATCCCTACTGAAAAATGGTTCCATATCGCACGCAAAAGGGTGCCAGGTGTGCACTTATGAACAGATTTTATGATGCATTATAGAACATGACGTTATGAAGTCAGATTCTCTTGCTTTCTATAACAGTACGCATGTAATTACAGCTGTTTAAAGAAATGAAACGAGCTTATGCCTTGTATTATGAGGGGTTATGTATGCCAATCAACGCCTTATGAATGCGTTATGAATGCAGAAGTTTTACTCGTTGTTTTTATGATGCACACATCCACGTATTCTGCCTACAGCACTTTAGCTCCGTGTTTCGGCATGGGCTGCTTTTTTGAATGAGGCAAATCCAGGGCAGCCAATCAGAACTGAGCTCATTTACATATCGGTCTTAAAGGTACAGTAACAAAAACAGGTTGAGATCGAGGTCATGTGAAAATTAATTGCTAATATAATAAACCCACACAAGCTCACATCTCTAGAGACAGTAACTCTTAGTAACTTAGCAACAACAGCAGTTTATCTGGTTCTATCCAGATGGCCACACTGCCTTCTGTGACAAACTGACACAGCAGAAGTTTGCTAATATCTTTGCAAATGCATTTTTAAGCGAGCTAAACTCCAGACGTGGTGACTTTTCCTCTGTTATTGTCCTTCAGTCAGATTGAGCGACAGTCTGGTTATTACAGGACTTTTTAAATTCAGAAATTCAGAAACGTTTAAAACGGTGATCTGTTAAAATGTGTTGAGGTGAGGTGAGGTGTGTTTTTTCCCTGCTGTATGTTGCACCGCGTGTAGATTTGTGATTGACCACAGGGGGGCGCCTTTCGTTAGAGGGCAGAAAACCACAACCTCCACTTCGTTTCCGTTGAAAGCCTTATTAGTTTAATTTTATGAATTTAGAATAAAGTAGAGGAGCAGTGCCATTTATTTTCGCTACCTTTTCTCCTGGTTTTGCAAGTAGGGAGTTAAAAACAATGGTTCTGCAAGGGTTCTTTAGCAAAGAAAATTGGTTCTATATAGAGCCATAAACTCTGAAAGAATCCTTTGCATGATAAAAGGGATCTTTGCATCAGGAATGGGTTCTTCAGACTGATGGACAATATGCTGTAGGTGGTTCTATAAGGAACCTGTTGAAAAGGTTTCTCCTATTGGTAAAAGGTTGCCATCGTAACAATAGCAGAACCCTTTTGGGTGCTGTATAGAACCACAAACGATGCATTCTCCATTAGTTTGATTTCACAGTGTGATGAACCCTTTAATCATGCAAAGAGTTCTTTTGAGTGTTCATGGTTCTACAATAGAACCGTTTTCTTCACTAAAGAACCCTTGAAGAACCATATTTTTATAGAATAAAAAATAAAAAACAGCCAATGTGAAAGGAGCTCGGGAGATATACATATAAGACGTACTGTCAATCATCCCACATCAGTACCTGAACTCACTAGTGCACTCGCTACTGAATGGCATCAAATTCTCTATAATACACCAATAGGAGTCCTTGGGCAAGACTCCTAACACTTATGCCTACCACTGTAAGTCCCTCTGGATAAGAGTGTCTGCCGAACGCTAGAAGTAGAGACAGATACTGCAGCTGAAGGGGACAATCTCCTTTTTAAGCTTCTTGATTTTGGAAGAAATAATAATAAATATGCATGAGCATGTGTCCACAAACTTTTGGCCATATAGTTAAAGCAGCTGGTCTTTTTGTCAGTTTTCTGAACATCTGCACAGTCTTCTTGACTGGCGGACCACTACATAATGACCATACACGCATGATCAGACAGAATTCTTTCCCTGGTGGAGAAATATATAATACCTTCACAACAGGTGACCAGATTAAGAACGCCATGCAGGAGGTCAGTGAGTTGGTGTCAAAGTCAGCAAGCAAGAGAAGACTTCACCAGAGTGAATACAGGGCATTAACCACTGGTAAACTTCAAAATCAGGAAGACCAGATTAGAGAAACATAAACAGAAAGCCCGTATAGTTCTGGAACATCATCTTATGGCCAGATGAGTCAAAGACCGACTTGTCCTAGAATGATGGAAACAGGCCACCTCATCTGTGAAGCATGGTGGAGGTAGTGTTATGGTGTGGTACAAAGCAGCACAATGAATTCTGAAGTGTATAGCGCCACATTATCTGATCTCAGACTCAGCCAAATGCTCCAGAATTAATTGGACAGCACTTCACAGTGCAGATGGACAATGACCCAAAGCATACTGTGAAAGCAACCCAAGACTTTTTTACGGCAAAGAAGTAAAATGTTCTGCAGTCAGTCCAGTCAAATCTGAAGGTGAAACACTCAGGAACAGGCAGGAACTGAAGGCGGCTGCAGAAAAAGCCTGGAAGAACGTCACCAAGGCAGAAACTTAGCACCTAGTGATGTTGTCTGTGGGTTCCAGACTTCAGGAACTTATGAGCTTCAAAGAATTCACAGCCAAGTATTTAAGATGACAATTTAGTATTTGATTTTTTAGCTACTCCAATTACTTTTGAGCCCCTAAAATGTAGGCGCAGTGTATGAAAGTTGTTCCTACACCAGTTTTCTGGTTTGGATCTGCGCTTTGAGCTTATATTCGTTATTTAATTTCACCTCGTTTACTCTGACGTAGCAACGAGCTGCTCGTTAAGGAGCTGTAATTAGGAGGAAGGAGCTGAACATTAAAACATATTAAAGCCGCGTTCACGGCCAGTTTATTCATTTCTTACTGTATTTATTTAACTGCTGTATTAAAGCAGTAGAGCACTCGAGGAGGGAGTTATCACCAGTAACATCACGGCTGGGATGATCTACGGCCACCAGATCACAGCCGGGATGGTATTTCATGATAACACACTCCCTCTCAGGTTCCACTGCTTAAATCTCATATGCAAGTCACTAACATAAAGTCAAAATACTTAGAATAAATCAATATGAATCTCCGCCAAAGTGTCGGAGTGTTTTATGTCCTGTGGTCTGATCAGATTACTGTTCAGGCCAGTAAGTCTAAAAACAAATAGCAATAATAATAAATAAATTGAGAAATAATCCTGAGAGTGCTTGTCTAGAGTTTATGGGGAACATTTAATTAGACCAGATTTCTCGTGTCCCAGCCTTAAATGTCCATATATCTCCAAAAATGTGGCTAAACTGTGTTTTATACAGGTAAACTGTGTGGGTTGACACCTGAGTCAGCAGTGAATTCAGTAATAAGAAGGCCTGTCCACAAACTTTTGGACATATAGTGTAAGTCTGGATTGTACTGTGAAAGCATCCCAAGACTTTTTAAAGGCAAAGATGTGGAATGTTTCTTAATGGCCAAGTCAGTCCATTCAAGTGTGCGTTTCACTTACTGAAGACAAAACTTGAAGGCAAAACACTCAGGAACATGCAGGAACGGATGGCAGCTCCAGAAGAAGCCTGGAACAAACTCCAGACTTCAGGAACTCATTGACGGCAAAGAATTTACAACCAAGGATTTAAGATGACAGTATTTCTGTATGATTGTTAGTTGCTCCAGTTACTTTTGTGCATGAAGATTGCCGTTAAACCATTCTTCAGATCTGGAACTGCACTTTGAGCTTATATTCATTATTTAATTGACCTCATTTATGCGCTGGTAGACACCTAAAAACGATACCTTTTGTAAACATACAATTATTTATGGAACTGACCGTATGTCACCTGTTTTCTGAACAGGAGGGAAGAACATTTGCAGCGTTTGTACTGTTTGCACACCTGCAGAGCTGCAAACTCACAATACAGGCCGTATTTGCCAAGAATGGAAAAATAATTAGCACTCACCCGGGATAATTACAGCACTCCTCTATCGCGAGAATCACTTCAGTGCACAAATGCGAGACGATCGCACTGAGGTGGAGAGTTCTCTGTTCTTCGCCACGAGTTTGAACAGCTCTTACTAGACAAATCAAAGCTGAAAGAACATCAGCAGCAGGTCCTGCAGATAATGATTTGAGGGGGAAAAAAACCTCTAGTGTTAGAAGATGAGGTGGTTTTATTCTGAAGCCATATGGAGCAATTAGGAGCCCTTCAGATTTTCATTCTCTGAAATCTTCCTACGTGCAGGAGTTAGCAGAGGCGGGTCACTCTTTGCAGAGGCGGGTCAGTCCTGGCAGAGGAGCTGTTTACTGTAAGCAGGCTTTTTAAGTGTCTATCACTCAGAGAGGTAAGTTTCATGGAAAAGCTTGTCCTCCATTTACTTTCCACTTTGCAAGCGCCTGCTTTCTTAAGAAAGTATAACTTGCTGTGTCATAATTGCATTCGTGTTGATGCGCATAATAACCATAAACACAATCCTTTTCAGAAAGATCTTGGTTGTTGATCGGCCGGCACCCACGCAAACACTCACTGTCCACTTTATCAGCTCTGTAGTTCTACAGTTACAGACTGTAGTCCATCTGTTTCTCTGATACTCTGTTACCCTGTTCTTCAGTGGTCAGGACCCCCATGGACCCTCACAGAGCAGGTACTATTTGGGTGGTGGGTCATTCTCAGCACTGCAGTAACACTGACGTGGTGGTGGTGTGTTAGTGTGTGTTGTGCTGGTCTGAGTGGATCAGACACGGCAGTGATGCTCCTCTTTCCCTTCATTCCAGCATCCGTTCTTCTCAGGAGACTCACTTTCAGCTCCTCAAAGAACCTGCAGACACGCCTCCAAAGCTCAGTCTGAGAAGCTGGTTGATGATTTTCTGAACTAATCGAACACATTCAGTGGAGCTGAGGTCTGGACTCTGGGGTGGTCAGTCCATCGTCCAGCTTCTTTGTTTGGTGTGTCCGTCTCCTTTTCTCAGTGAGGTTCTTCTTGATCAGCTACACGTCCTTTCAGACCCACGTCGCTGACTGGTCTTCTCACAGTGGAAGGATGGACAGAAACACCTGTGGATGTTTTCAGATCTGAAGCAGCTTGATCTTCTCCTCTCTCTCAGAGATCAAAGCTTTCAGTGCTGTTTATCTGATGGGGGCAGTTTGGGGTCGTCCGGCTCTTCCAGGTGGTTGTTAGGAGTCCCAATGTGTCTGTTGCCGTTTTTGTCTGGAAAGTAAGTAAATGAAGAAATGTTATAATATTATTATAGACCTATTTTTATTCTTAATTTGACCGGGAAAGACTTTCCTCCGTTCACAGAAATAAGAACTCTACCTTCTCCCATGCTCCTCTGGCTCCTCTCCCACATTCTCACCAGTAATTAATCCCCACTGCTTATCAGCTATGGGCACATTATGCAAAAATCTTGAAACTGCTGCTTTCAGGTAAGCAACACCTCGACTTGATTGTACCAATTATTCCACCAGATGCTTTGTGTGACCTCTGCTGGTATCCTCATTAATCAGTGGAAGGCAGCCAAACACAGGGAGAGCTTCCTGTTCCCCTGACCCGAGGGGGCTGAGAGTGAGTCATTCTGCTGAAGAACGTCTGGAGAATCCAGAAGCAGGATTTAGGGCTGTAGATTACTGCAGTGGACTTACGGGGTGAGAGGCCGAGTGCTGAGCACGTAGAGAGGAGGGCTAGAGAGTCTGCAGGACTGTGAGACTGTAGGGTGTCATTGTTTTTGTTATACATGTACATTTTTGGCTTGTATGACTGTAGAACCTCCTCATAAATCATTTTTCTATGAGTTGAGAAACTTGGTTCTTTAGCCTCAGATACCAACCCCGAAGTACGACGCCTGGGCGTGATCTTGGACTCTCTTGGAGGTCTGTTTTATCTCCATGTAAGTCACCAAAGTGGATTGGTCATGGTCATGCATTTGTTACAGCAGTGCTGATCACTGTAATGATCTTCTGACTGGACGTCCTGAGAAAACAATACGTCCTCTACAACTGGCACAAAACGCAGAGATCAGATCAGTCCTGCTTTAAAAGAGCTGCACTGGCTGCCTGGGTCATTCAGGATAGATTTCAAGGTTCTGCTACTGGTCTGTTTATATCACAGAGTGTCTGTCTGTTTATGTTCCATCACGTAATCTAAGATCTGCAGATCTTAGACCTTCTTGAACACCTTCAGTAAAACACAGAGAACGTGGAGAGGCTCTTTCAGCTCTTCTGCTTCTAAACTGTGGAGCTCAGTTCAGCTTTTATTAGACAGTCGAGCTCAGAGTTCACTTTTAATGAACACCTGTAAACGCAGCTCTTTAACTCAGTGAAACGCTGCGTCTCATGATGTTTATCTTCTAATCTGATGTTTCATTTTCTTCTGATTCTAAATTAATTCCTATAATTTCTTGTATAACTTTGTTTTTATCACCTGACTGTAAATCACTTTGAGCACTTTTTTTTTATAAATAACAGTAACGGTGATTCTCAGCCTTCTCATAGTGACTGGATCAGCTATCGGGGTCCGAGAGTTCTTCCTGAATTGGGAAAATCGGCTTCACTTTTAATCCCTTCCCTCCTTCAGACAGCCTGGGACTGACTTCGTTGAGTTTAACCTCTGTTCTTGTTTTTTATTTGTCATTTTCTTTTCCAATATTTACGTTTTTTAAATCATGTTACTTGATTGCTTTCAATTTTATTTATGCCTCATTTATCCTTTTATGTGGAAATGTATTAACTGGTTTTAAACATCCTGGTTTGGTTTAATTATGCTTGTTCTTTTTAATGACCTCTTAATTGTTCTCAATTGGGTTTTTTCAACGTTTCTCATTTGATTTTGTTTGATTTAATGTTAATTTGTTCATGCAGTTCAGTTTAGTTTGGTTTAAACTGAGCAATTTTTTTTTTCAAGAGAGGTGGAGAGAGAGAGAGAGAGAGAGAGAGAGAGAGAGAGAGAGGAGGAAAGAGACATTTGTGTATATATAAAATATGAATGTGTAAGTATATTATGTATACATATAGTACACTGAGTAGCTTTGATCTCTGAGAGAGAGGAGAACATCAAGCTGCTTCAGATCTGAAAACATCCACAGGTGTTTCTGTCCATCCTTCCACTGTGAGAAGACCACTCAGCGCCGTGGGTCTGAAAGGACGTGTAGCTGATCAAGAAGAACCTCACTGAGAAAAGGAGACGGACACCTCAAACAAAGAAGCTGGACGATGGACCGACCGCCCCAGAGTCCAGACCTCGGCACCACTGAATGGGTTTGATCATCAACCAGCTTCTCAGACTGAGCTTTGAAGGCGTGTCTGCAGGTTCTCTGAAGAGCTGAAAGTGAGGCTCCTGAGAAGAACGGAAGCTGGAATGAAGGTAGAAAGACCCGCTGACTGAACACAGCTGAGAGTAGAGTGACCTGCTGAGGACTAAAAATGTTCATTTTTTTTTTTCCTGACTCTGAAAAATTAATATCCTGTGCGTAATCAGCCACGCAGGCCATCGTGTGCTCTGTGAAAGAATCCTGCTCTTACAAGCTGTTTATGGTACTAACAGTAATCGTCTTATTTTCCAAGAGAACTTATAATCTGATTACTGGCATTTGCTGCACCTGTAACAACCTGTATTTCATTTTCCACAAACATTGTCCATTCGTGGAGGATTAAACACGTAATCCAGCTGCATGCGTTCTGCTTTCCTGCAGCTCAGGACACACAGAGGAGTCTGTGTTCTTCCCTGAATGAACCTTAAAGAGCTGTTAAGAGGAGAAAAGTGGATCAAGGTTTAGGAAAGTGGAGCAGAGTGACAAGTCTTTTCAGCAGTGAGGCATCATACTGGTGGACACAGACAGCTTTGTATGAAATATTAGCTTTCTACTAACATATTTCAGTCACTTTTTGCCTATGTCTAAAACTTTTCCTCATTGATGGTGATCTTAATATGAATTAATAAGAATTATTGTAGAAATGTAAAAGAAAACTCAGGTCACCTGCTGTGGATTCACTCAACTACTAAAATAAAGGTGTGATAATGTTGGTGCTGTGGAGTAAAATCAAAAAAGGGAATATGAACCTGAAGAATGCAAGATTTTTACCCAAACTATTGTGAGAAGCACAATAATCATAATGATAATTATTAATAATGATGAATTATAATGATAAACACTAATGAATAGAACAGTGCATTTCCTGAAGAAGGGTAGATGAAGTGTAGATGAAGCTTGCTGTTTCTAGGCAGTTGCTATATCATAAAGGGTGTGTCCTGAGTGGTTGTTAAAGGGTTGCCAAATGGTTGCTAGTTTAAAAAAAGGATGGATGAAAAAACACCACACAGAGGGAATGTAGACCAGTATGGCTGTGGTTTAGAGTTTGGGGATGAGATTTGAAAGATTAGGCTGTGGGTTGGTGTGAAAATGAATGGGGGTCTATGGGAAGAACGAAGGATGAAAAAATTACACACAGAGGAGGGCGGGTCAGTTTGGCTGTGCAGTAGAGTTTGAGTGCTGAGACTTCAGTGAGTGCTGCAGGTTTGTGGCTGTTGAGGACAGAAATAGAGTTTGTGGTTTGTGTGGTGGCGAAAATGAATGGATGGAAAAAAATGACAGATGAGTGTAGGTCAGAACATCAAATTCATGCTTGGGGGCCTGTCCTGAGATAGTATAAAGGAAAAAATAAAACCAGAATTTAATGAAGAACGTACAAAAACAGTATGTCAGATCAGAAAGTGGTATACAAGCAAACTATTCCCAATGTGTTAGCAGACAAAGATCTGGCTTAAAAACAAGAAAAGAAGTAGAAGAAAAGAATAATATAAATCAGATCACCAGTGTTGTGCTTTACTTGGCAATGCACAAGCATTAATCTTAGGAACAGTGACAACCAATTTCATTGGTAAATGTCAGCTGCTCCACCTCTAAAAGCTCCCTCACAGAAAGTTCCTACATGAAATGGTCATGATGAGTGAATTCGTAACCATTTCATGCAATAACTCATAATAATATGAGAGGCCAGATGTCTGAGACGCTGGTTTACGATACTTTTGAGAAAACTTTGGCTTAAAGAATATATATAAAGAACCCCATTCATGGTGGAGGGAGACATGCAGGGCGCTGTGCGGCAAAATAGTCCCCAGAAAACTCATTATTCCAGATTTTCCACTGTTTTCCATCATCAACATTCCATATAAGCTCAGAAGACTCGTGTAGGTTCTCTGGTGGTTCTGGATGGTAAATAAAGTGTCTGTGTTGTAGTCATGGCGACGCCTGGTTCCCATCACCACCACTGTATATCAAACAATGAGTTATGAAGAAATTTTCTACATCTGTACAGTTAAAGTTTCTGAGAGCAAGTTGCTGAAACAGCATCGTAACATTTGAACACATTTATATTCATAAAGCTTGCACTGGTGTAATAAAGGTATTTTTTTGAATGTATTTATTTATTTATTTTTTTATCACTTTCAGACTGTTGGAAGGTCTGAATGATGGACTGACCAAAGCAGCTGATCTATCTGACTCTGTAAACCACAGAGAGAGTCAGTTATGTAGGGGATTTCCAGTTTTTAATAAAAATCTGCACCACAGCACCAAAGCTGTCTGGAACTACTCAATGAAGGGTGAAAGGGCAGTCAATACTGAGGAGAGAAGGAACCAGCCAGGAGAGAAGCCCGTACTCCGTACAGTGCCATCTCTTCAGATATCTGACCCAAAGGGTTGTACATTCTTACTGCCCCTCTGCATAGGAGCCAAATAGACCTCACTGTACCTACAACTCCAGCATTAGACATTAAGCCCTTACATTCATTTTAATGCTAAATGCTTGAGTGCTCAATTCTTAGTCTTTGATATTGTAGTGTAATGCATGCATGTTTGACCCTGAAATGCATGAGTTTTTAAACATGATATAAGTGAGTGTTTAATGCGCGTAAGACTTGAATGCCTGAGCATTTAACCCTGAAATGCACAAGTGTTCAACACTGAAATGCGCAAGTGTTTAACCTTTAAATGCGCAAGTGTTTAACCTTTAAATGCGCAAGTGTTTAACCCTGAAATACGCAAGTGTTTAACCTTTAAATGCGCAAGTGTTTAACCTTTAAATGCGCAAGTGTTTAACCTTTAAATGCGCAAGTGTTCAACCCTGAAATGCGCGAGTGTTTAACCCATAAATACGCAAGCTTGTAAACCTGAAATGCCTGAGTGCACAAGTATTTAATCCTGCAATGCACAAGTGTTTAACTCTGAAATCCATGCTTGCTTAACCCTTAAATCAGGGGTGCACAACTCGGGTCCTGGATGGCCGGTGTCCAGCACAGTTTTGAGGTTTCCCTGCTCGAACACACCCATTAAACCTGCCAGTTAACACATGAGTGTAATCAGGTGTAGTTTTGCAGGTGATCACCAAACTGTGCTGGACACCAGCATTATATCATCCAGGACTGGAGTTGTGCACCCCTGCCATGAATGCATGACAGAGTAAAGCTGAAATGCAGAAGTGTTCAGCCCATTTATGCATGAGCGTGTTAAACTCAAATGCGCAAACATTTAATCCTGAATTGCACAAGCTTTATACCCTGGAATACAGAGGTGTTCAGCCCTGAAATGCATGAGTGCATAAGATGCAAATGCATGTTTAACACATTAAAGTGCAAGCACTTTAAACTCAAATGCACGAGTGTTTATATCTGAAACATTTCGGTGGAGTTTTCAATGACTCCAAACTTATAAATATCTTAGATTTGTATAGAATAGCAAACTTTTATCGACAATAACAAAACAATGTGGCGCTCAATACATTCTACTCAGTATTTTAAGCAGAATCTTACTTTTGTGTGACATTTGTCAGATGTAATGAGGTCAGATTCCCATTTTGCTTTAAGGGAGGATTCCTCATAGAGTAAAGCAGAGAAAAGAGCAGAGTAAGTAGAGTCCCATGTCTTTTCCGAATTTTGGACCTCGATTGTTTTATTGATATGGAGCCACACGTCAGTCCCAGGACGCGTCTGAGCTGATGGAGCCTCCAGTGTTTGTATGAAATTATGGGTATGAAATATAAATGATCCTCATAGGTTCCTTCCCGGACTGCTTCTTCCAGTGCCTGGAATTCTCTTTTCATTCCTTCTTGCACTGTTTATTATTGTTATGATATTTAGGTACATATATCTTTTTCTTATGCCAGAAAAATCTGAACCTCAATCATTTACAGTGTCTCATTTGGGCGCACTGGTATCTCCACTGTAGTGAGTGAGTTGAGGTCAGACAGGCTTGTTTTGAAACAGATCTAGGAGTCAGACGGAAACCGAGCCGAATGGGAAAACAGCAGCTCTGTTAAAGCACGTCTCTATCCTCTGAATTGAATGTCGCAGGGAGGGGAAGAAGCGAATCCAATCAGAATTCCCTGCGCCAGCGTGAGGCTGCTGTATGTGTCGAGGCATCTCATTATGAAACTCATTTCAGCTGATCAGAGAGAGGGAGAGAGTAATCTCAGTCTTCACTCTGTCCCAGCCCTGCGAAGAAGGTCAATCAAACAGCGCTTTAATTGGTGGGCGAGGTCTTATTCGCCTTGGTTATTGCATGTGCTGAATGACAGGAAGCTGCTGCAGGTTACAGCTCGTAAACTCCCAGGCCTTGTCCACACGTACACGGGAGTTTTTTTGGCCTTTCGTCCACATGAAACATTTTAGACCACTGTAAATGCGTCTTTTGCAAAACCCCTGCCAAGACGACGGTATTCTGTGGAACGGTGTTCAGTGTGGTCGTGTAGGGAGAGCAGAGTTTTTGGTTGTAACATGAGGAGTGTGGCAGTTATCCTCTCTGTTTACAAGAGGCAAGTTTGTGCAGTGGTGGACGAAGCCGAAACAGCTGCTTTTAACATCACTGCACATTTACACACCCACTGATCAGGCGGAACATCCTGACCACCTCCTCATTTCTACGCTCACTGTCCACTTTATCAGCTCCACTTACTGTATAGCTGCACTCTGTAGTTCTACAGTTACAGACTGTAGTCCATCTGTTTCTCTGATACTCTGTTACCCTGTTCTTCAGTGGTCAGGACCCCCATGGACCCTCACAGAGCAGGTACTATTGGGGTGGTGGGTCATTCTCTGCACTGCAGTAATATTGATGTGGTTGAGTGGATCAGACACAGCAGTGCTGCTGGAGTTTTTAAACACCTCAGTGTCACTGCTGGACTGAGAACAGTCCACCAACCAAAAATATCCAGCCAACAGCGTCCTGTGGGCGCGTCCTGTGACCACTGATGAAGGACTAGAGGATGACCAACACAAACTGTGCAGCAGCAGATGAGCTGTCGTCTCTGACTTTACATCTACAAGGTGGACCGACAAGGTAGGAGTGTCTAATAGAGTGGACAGTGAGTGGACACAGTGTTTAAAAACTCTAATACACTCAGACCAGCACAGCAGACACTAACACACCACCACCACGTCAGTGTTACTGCAGTGCTGAGAATGACCCACCACCCAAACAGTACCTGCTCTGTGAGGGTCCATGGGGGTCCTGACCACTGAAGAACAGGGTAACAGAGTATCAGAGAAACAGATGGACTACAGTCTGTAACTGTAGAACTACAGAGAGCAGCTATACGGTCAGTGGAGCTGATAAAGTGGACAGTGAGTGTAGAAACGAGGAGGCAGTCATGATGTTGCGCCTGATCGGTGTAAATGTACATTTACTTTTCCACTATATTGAAAACTGTGGCGTTAGCAGTGACCTCCACAGCGCATTCTATGTCCAACACTCCCACCACTCGGTGCCCGCTGCCAACATCGCCGGTCTTGGATGAGACTTGGATGGATCTTCAGTTGGTGGGACGACTTTTTCTTTTGTTAATACATTTTTCTATTTGATTTTCTGTAGTGAACATACAATCAAAGATCTCTGTATGTCCAAAACACAGAAGGAAAAGGACTGGAGGAGGGGCTGAGGTGAAGAAAACTTACATACAAGTAAAATAGACACTATATAAAAGTATTCATCATGTGCAGGATGGTAATGATGACATATTTGATGGCATCAGTCCAAAAAACGAATCGTTGCTGCCTTGGCATTATAGAACGTGGCGGTCACTATCCAAACCGTACCGGAGGTAAAGAAAAGCTGGGTTCAAACCAACCTTTCAAGATCGATGTCTTGGCTGCAGTTACGTTTGTGCGACAGTGTTGAAAACAAAGTGTTTGTTGCAGAAGAACAGCGAGAGACTTCTCGATCATCAAGAACATCACTGTCATGTTCTTTCCTGCTTGAAAAACCAGCAAAACCAGCATTTGCTGTGTTTTGGATGCTGGACAGCATCAATGGAAGTTGAACTACTTATCACCAGCGAGACCAGCAATGGTTATGCTTTGATGCTGGTATGGTCACCCAGTAAGACCATGCTGAGATGGCCTGCTAAAGCAGCCCTAGACCAGCATAGACCATGGAATGCATACTGGTCAGTGCTTTTTTTATATTTTGGCAGGGTTGGCAGAGATTGATGGCGTGTTTTGGCGCTTCTGACGACGATGTACATGTGGACACGGCCTCACTTTCTGTCTGTAAACTGCTGTAAACAGTTAACTGGGGGGTAAACACCCCCAGTTAAATGACATTTTGTTGGTTTTGTTGAAAAGAAGCATTTTTTGCTAGTGTAATGTGCAGAATGTCTATTTGCCAATGTTGTTTTTTAATTAAACAAAAGGTGCATTACTTTTGCAAAGGCCACATTTTATGCATATTTTTCTCCAATATGTATAAATGGTCATATTTAGAGAAAATACCGCGGTTGCTCATTACAAAGTGCACAAAACATGGAATTTAACTGGGGTGCCCAAACTTTTGCACATACTTGTATATACACAGCGGGAATCACATTTTTTGGAATACCTACTTGTGAGGAGTTCAGCCTTATTTTTCATAATGACTGACATTTTAATTTAAGGGCCCCTCAAGCAGCCGTACAAGACGCCGTTCACCAGAATGTCGTTCCTTCTGTGTTTCGGACTTTAGTACTGAGTGTAGCTCACGGTCATCCTTGGTCAGGACATTTAGGAATCACCAAGACGTACTCGCGTGTCTTAAAACATTCCTAAAGCGGTAAATCGTAAAAATCAAGAGGAACTCAAGCAGGTGTTTCCAAAGTTTTGACCACTACTGTGAAATAAATATAAATCTAACAGTAAAATATTATTCTGCTCTTTCTCACGATTCTCACGCTGATAATAACTGTCCTGATTATTTTGCTCCAGCCATGTTTCAGTGTAGATATTCCCTGTTTATAAACACGAATCCAAACTGATTTTTAGATGTTTCAAAGTAGATGAGTCAAGAATGATGAACGGAGCTGAATAAGAGTCTAAAATTACAGAGAAAACTGTAGAACATGAATAATAGAATTCAAATAAAATTAACATCCAGAATAAAGTTCCATTAAAATTAATATCCAGAATAAAGTTCCATGAAAATTAATATCCAGAATAAAGTTCCATGAAAATTAATATCCAGAGTAAAGTTCTGGTAAAATTATATTTTTTATATATTTTATAAATTAATATATAATAACGTTTCCAGACAGACCGGAAAAGAAATAATCTAGATAATTATGTAATTTATTATTAAGTCAATACACAGTGTCAAAAATCAAGACGATCACTATTTCCAGAAGTTTTCACTCACTCATCCAAATCACTGAATCCAGGTGTTCCAGTCACTTCCATGGCCACAGGTGTATAAAGCCGAGCCCCTCGGCCTGCAGACTGCTTCTACAGACATTAGTGAAAGAATGGGTCGCTCTCAGGAGCTCAGTGAATTCCAGCGTGGTGCCGTGATCGGACGCCACCTGTGCAGCAAGTCCAGTCGTGAAATTTCCTCACTACTAAATATTCCACAGTCCACTGTCAGTGGGATTATAACAAAGCGGAAGCGATTGGGAACGACAGCAGCTCAGCCACGAAGTGGTCGGCCACGTAAAATGACAGAGCGGTCAGCGGATGCTGAGGGGCATAGTGCGCAGAGGTCACCGACTTTCTGCAGAGTCAATCACTACAGACCTCCAAACTTCATGTGGCCTTCAGATCAGCTCAAGAACAGCGTAGAGAGCTTCATGGAATGGGTTTCCATGGCCGAGCAGCTGCATCCAAGCCTTACATCACCAAGCGCAATGCAAAGCGTGGAATGCAGTGGAGTAAAGCGCCGCCACTGGACTCTAGAGCAGTGGAGACGAGTTCTCTGGAGTGACCAATTCGGACAGCCCCTTCCTGCGCACCAGTGCACAAAGCAGGTCCATAAAGACGTGGATGAGCCAGTTTGGTGTGGAAGAACTTGACTGGCCTGCACAGAGTCCTGACCTCAACCCCATAGAACACCTTTGGGATGAATTAGAGTGGAGACTGTGAGCCAGGCCTTCTCGTCCAACATCAGTGTCTGACCTCACAGATGTGCTTCCGGAAGAACGGTCAGAAATTCCCATGAACACTCCTAACCCTTGTGGAAAGCCTTCCCAGAAGAGCTGAAGCTGTTATAGCTGCAAAGGGTGGGCCGTCATCATATTAAACCCTATGGATTAAGAATGGGACGTCACTCAAGTTCATATGCGTGTGAAGCCAGACGAGCGAATACTTTTGCCAATATAGTGTAGAAATAATATGACTAGTTTGTGTGATTAAAACGTCTGACGGAGCTTTTAAAACAGTTCGATGTGAAAACAAATTCTAGACATTTATTTTGCTGTTTATGAAGCGTTTAAAGCAAAGCGCCTCACGATGAGTTCAGACTGCGAAAGATCTGCTTTCTGTCCGTCGGTCTGGTTCTGTATGTAGTCAGCAGGCAGTGAGGGGGTCTGAAAGCGGGTCTGTTTCAGTGTCTGTGGACTCTTTGTTAGCAGGATCAGAGAGCAGAGAGAGGAACTCATCAGCATGCAGGAACATGCGGCCCCGCAGGGTTAGAGCTCCTCCGAACATCATTAAAAAGGCACAAACTGCCACTCCGGAGACTCGGCACAATGATTCAATTAACCCCCACACCTTCGGAGACGGGATACGGTGGCAGACTGCGCGCGATGGCAGACAGGAGGGCGTTCCAGTGACAAATCTTCAGCCCCTTCTCAGCCAGCACACCATCCCTCAGACTGTACGCCAGAGCGCATGGGCACAGCTGTTATTCTGCCTTTACATGACATCACCATTATCATCTTAAATACAGCCTTCCGGGCTAAAAGTTGCTCGTGAATGTTGTAATTAGGAATGCTCGGTGTGAAGGAAAGGGTTTCAGAGGCTGATTGTGAGAAATTAATGATTGTGTTTGAGTCATTAGGCGGTCATCTCACAGTAAGGAGGGCCTGGATTCGTGTGCCAGGCAGGTGACCAGGGCCTTTTCTGTGTGGAGTTTCCCATTTCTGTGTCGGTTTCCTCCCAAAGTCCACAGACATGCAGTCAGGCTGATTGGAAATGGTAAATGGTCCCTAGGTCCCTAGGACTGTCTGTGTTTATGACTGGTGACCTGTCCAGGGTGTTTCTGGCCTTCCGCTGGAACGCTGGGATTGGCTCCAGTGACCTAAAAGGATCAGTGGCTTACAGTGTGTGTGTGTGTGTGAGAGATGCACTGATGCCACCTTCAATGGAAAGGTTTTGGTTCACAACTCCTCTTCTGGGAATGCTCCTTCCTCGTTCGTTAATGTGCTCATCCACACATCAGCAGATCTTGCACATCTTCTTGTTGTCTTTGGTTTGAGACAAAGTCAAGTCAAAGTTTATTCACAAGGCACCTTTTACGACCGGTGTTGTCACAAAGCGCTATTACCGAAAAATCCAGGTCCGAGCCCTCATGAGCGTCACCAGTGGCCTCAGTGGCAAGGAAGAAACCTTGAGAGGAACCAAGACTCAAAAGAGAAGCCCGTCCTCTGGTCCACAGCGGATAGCAAACAAAAACACGAGCAAACCGCGAAAAAGGAATCTACTGATCGGTTCGGTCCCACGTTATACTGAGTGTCTCTAATAACTGTGTAGTTACATGTGTACGACAAATGCAACAACACTGTTACTAATGCTTTAGTCACTGTAGCGGATGGATTACAGACATGCACCTTATGTAATTACATATGTATAACAGTTTCAGTTTTGCCTCATGCATTTACACAAGTGTAGCTTAATAGTTTTACCAGCCTATTTACTCCCATGTAATTACATTTGTTATTACTCTTGTGTAACTACATGAGTGTGAATAGGCTGTAATCAGTTTGTAATCAGACTGGGTAAGCAGTTGTTTTTGTCTGTAATAACGTGCATTAAGACGTTGATTAGACTGTATCTGCCAGCTTTCCTCACATTTAGCTGGTCTTTATGTTGCCAGTGCTGAGACTCTGTAACCAGTTTCAGCTTTAAACCAGTCTGTAATGAGACAGAACAGCAGACGCCCCCTTATATTAACACGTACCTCTAATAACATAAATTAAATGTGCTGCATTATATTAGCGTCACAGCAGCGTCTATATTACCCCTCCTTTATTACACAGTGCCTTTGCTACACAGGAGCTGCCCACGTACTTTAAGGTATAATTTTAACACTACACAAGTTCTTGTGTAGAAGTTACACTTGTGTAATTACATGAGGCAAAGCTGAAGTTGTTACACGTGTAATTACATAGGCTGTAATTCTGGAATCCCTCTAACATTACCTAAATCAGTAGTTACAATGTTGTTGCATGTGTTATTAATGTGTAACTACACAGATATTACAGCGACTTAATATATAGTGGGACCGTCGGTTCTGTCATCATTGCCGTGTTAAAGCGTCATGCGCATTAGTTTAGTTATCACTAGTTACGGATTTGTGGTGCAACCAAATTTAGCCAAAGGATAGTTTGAAACTAACTAGTGGAGCTGTGGACTTTACGCACATAGACTTACTGAAACCTGATGCAACCCGGTGCTGGACTGTACATCGGCCTTTAGGGTACATTACTGCCACCTGTCTCTTCTCTGCCGGCCAGTTGTCCAGCAAAGAAATAAACCCCATTTATACGAACATTTGCATTTAAGCAGAGCCTCAGTATGCTGCTCTTCAGAGGGGCTGCAGAGGGAGCTGGAGCAGGGGCTGCTGGGTAATTAATCAAACACGCACACACGCATTAAGCTTTAAGATTACACTACGGCGAGTGAGTGAAAACAGAAGGGGAGGTGTCAGTGCTCAGGATGGGCCGGGAAGCGCAGGAAGCGACTCGTTTTGTGGTTTTTATGCTTTTCAGCAGCTTTAGGAATGATGGATTGCCTCTCGCACCGCACTTCTCACAGAAGGAGCAACATATTGGGAAGCTGAATATTAATTTCATGAAAGCTGCTGTAATTTTCTCAGAAGCGAGGCCTGTTCACAGGGAGCAATTATCTGATTATCTTAATGTAATAGAAAAGAGATGCTTCGCCCCCTATAACGGGCTTCCTAAGGCAATTGGACATGATAATGACAATAGTTATAATTACATCAGCTCCCAATGAACAGGAGCCTTGCAACCTTGGATATACACTATATTTCCAAAAGTATTCGGTCGTCTGGCTTCACACGCATATAAACTTCAATGACATTCTTAATCCATAGGGTTTAATGTGATGTCGGCCCACCCTTTGCAGCTATAACAGCTTCAGCTCTTCTGGGAAGGCTTTCCACAAGGGTTAGGAGTGTTCATGGGAATTTCTGACCGTTCTTCCAGAAGCGCATTTGTGAGGTCAGACGCTGATGTTGGACGAGAAGGCCTGGCTCACAGTCTCCGCTCTAATTCATCCCAAAGGTGTTCTATGGGGTTGAGGTCAGGACTCTGTGCAGGCCAGTCAAGTTCTTCCACACCAAACTGGCTCATCCACGTCTTTATGGACCTGCTTTGTGCACTGGTGCGCAGGAAGGGGCTGTCCGAATTGGTCACTCCAGAGAACACGTCTCCGCTGCTCTAGAGTCCAGTGGCGGCGCTTTACTCCACTGCATTCCACGCTTTGCACTGCGCTTGGTGATGTAAGGCTTGGATGCAGCTGCTCGGCCATGGAAACCCATTCCATGAAGCTCTCTACGCTGTTCTTGAGCTGATCTGAAGGTCACATGAAGTTTGGAGGTCTGTAGTGATTGACTCTGCAGAAAGTCGGTGACCTCTGCGCACTATGCCCCTCAGCATCCGCTGACCGCTCTGTCATTTTACGTGGCCGACCACTTCGTGGCTGAGTTGCTGTCGTTCCCAATCGCTTCCACTTTGTTATAATCCCACTGACAGTGGACTGTGGAATATTTAGTAGTGAGGAAATTTCACGACTGGACTTGCTGCACAGGTGGCGTCCGATCACGGCACCACGCTGGAATTCACTGAGCTCCTGAGAGCGACCCATTCTTTCACTAATGTCTGTAGAAGCAGTCTGCAGGCCTAGGGGCTCGGCTTTATACACCTGTGGCCATGGAAGTGACTGGAACACCTGGATTCAGTCATCTGGATGAGTGAGTGAAAACTTCTGGAAATAGTGATCGTCTTGATTTTTGACACTGTGTATTTACTTAATAATAAATTCCATAATTATCTAGATTATTTCTTTTCCGGTCTGTCTGGAAACGTTATTTGAAGTATGAGGCATTCTATATATTAATTTATAAAATATATAAAAAATATAATTTTACCAGAACTTTACTCTGGATATTAATTTTAATGGAACTTTATTCTGGATATTAATTTTCATGGAACTTTATTCTGGATATTAATTTTCATGGAACTTTATTCTGGATGTTAATTTTATTTGAATTCTATTATTCATGTTCTACAGTTTTCTCTGTAATTTTAGACTCTTATTCAGCTCCGTTCATCATTCTTGACTCATCTACTTTGAAACATCTAAAAATCAGTTTGGATTCGTGTTTATAAACAGGGAATATCTACACTGAAACATGGCTGGAGCAAAATAATCAGGACAGTTATTATCAGCGTGAGAATCGTGAGAAAGAGCAGAATAATATTTTACTGTTAGATTTATATTTATTTCACAGTAGTGGTCAAAACTTTGGAAACACCTGCTTGAGTTCCTCTTGATTTTTACGATTTACCGCTTTAGGAATGTTTTAAGACACGCGAATACGTCTTGGTGATTCCTAAATGTCCTGACCAAGGATGACCGTGAGCTACACTCAGTACTAAAGTCCGAAACACAGAAGGAACGACATTCTGGTGAACGGCGTCTTGTACGGCTGCTTGAGGGGCCCTTAAATTAAAATGTCAGTCATTATGAAAAATAAGGCTGAACTCCTCACAAGTAGGTATTCCAAAAAATGTGATTCCCGCTGTGTATATACAAGTATGTGCAAAAGTTTGGGCACCCCAGGTAAATTCCATGTTTTGTGCACTTTGTAATGCGCAACCGCGGTATTTTCTCTAAATATGACCATTTATACATATTGGAGAAAAATATGCATAAAATGTGGCCTGTGCAAAAGTAATTGCACCTTTTGTTTAATTAAAAAACAACATTGGCAAATAGACATTTTGCACATTACACTAGCAAAAAATGCTTCTTTTCAACAAAACCAACCAAATGTCATTTAACTGGGGGTGTTTACCCCCCAGTTAACTGTTTACAGCAGTTTACAGACAGAAAGTGAGGCGTTTTGCACATTACACTAGCACACAAGATCGCCACACGCTGATACCTGATGTCAGTAATGGCGTTCACACCTTCATCAAAAACAGTGATGCGCAGTATGATTAGACAGTGTAAGTGTAAAAAGTGTTTATATTAATTTCTGCCTAATGATGCTTGTGGGAATAAAAACTAATAGTAAATTCATAATAAATATTGTAAGAATAATATGCCTCTATACATAGTCCACCTCACAGCCTGGGGACCCACAGCTCAACGCCTGGCCCTTAGCCCAACACAGACATTGCACTTTGCCCAACAACCCCCCCCCCAAGGCAAAAAGTTTTGGCACCCCTGCTGTAGACCATCTGATCCCATCGCAGTCTAAAACCGATGGCATTCATTGCGAACTTCATTTGTGTCTGCAGCGGTGCGTTACTGATTTTGGTAGTAAATCCACTAAAAATACATTTCATGTAGTTAAAGGGCATCTTCAGGTGCTTTGTGGGTATATATGGGTTATATGTAGACTTCCATTACTTGTTAGTTATATTAGCCATGAAGCTCCAGCACTAGAACTAAAGCCAACTTCAGAAACCAAGCATGTCTCGGCTGATTAACCACATCTGAGGTAGCGAGATGGTAAACTGGATAAATAGGAATTTCTCTGCAATATCTAATGCTATTAAACTCCTGAATGAAACTCTGATGTCTCTGAATGGTGAACACCTCTGCCTTCTACACTGTAGACTGGGGTTCAATCCCCACCTGGGTCAGCACCCTACACTATACCAATAAGAGTCCTTGGGCAAGACTCCTAACACCACCTTTGCCTACTTGTGTAAAATGATCAAACTGTAAGTCGCTCTGGATAAGAGCGTCAGCCGAATGCCGTAAATGTAAATGTAATCTGGTAACGTTAAACTGATCACTCACATTTCAAATGATCTACAAAGACATCGCCGTGAGAACGGCAGTCGTTTCTGGTGCTCCAGCATCTCTCAGATTCAGTAGTGTGGAGTTAAGCTAAGTTTATGTTTACAGTGCCTTCATAAATTCATGTAGGAGGAGCAGATGAGCCGTGTTCTCTGAGGTGCTCTGTCAGGAACACGCAACCCTCAGACTGTGGTGTTAATGGCTGGAGACATCCTGCTCTATGTCTCATATAATTACATAATGCGTTCTACACTTTTAAAAAAGATGGTTCTTTAGGGTTCTTTGGTAAACAGAGTGGTTTTATAGAGAATCATCTTAACTCAAACTCTTTGCATGCTTATATGCTTCTCTGCATTGTACTTCAGACTGATGGAGAATGTCTTGTATATGGTTCTATATAGCGCCAAAAAAGTGTTTTCCATTGTAAACAAGCTTGACGATCTAAAATTGTAAAGGATTTCAGAGTGAGGATGTTTCTGTAGCACAGCCTCTGTTCAGCAAGTGGTGCAAACCGCCTTTTGAGCTTTAGCAGCCCGGGAGACTCACAGACCAATCACGTTCTCTAAATATCACACATGACGCTACTCAGCCAATCAGATCTGTGCATTACGATGAGCTCTTAGACTAGAGTGAGTGACGCCACACAGGGGAGGGACGAGGAGAGAAACAGCAGTCAGAGAAGAAAGTGAGTCAGAGGGAAGTAATTCCACATGACGTGATCTAAAAAGAGAAACCTGACAGTAAATGTTGGTGAAATCTGACCGAACTGGACTTTATTTGATCTGATGTTCAGTAAATGTTGGTGAAATCTGACCGAACTGGACTTTATTTGATCTGATGTTCAGTAAATGTTGGGGAAATCTGACCGAACTGGACTTTATTTGATCTGATGTTCAGGAAATGTTGTTGAAATCTGACCGAACTGGACTTTATTTGGTCTGATGTTCAGTAAATGTTGGTGAAATCTGACCGAACTGGACTTTATTTGATCTGATGTTCAGTAAATGTTGGTGAAATCTGACCGAACTGGACTTTATTTGATCTGATGTTCAGTAAATGTTGTTGAAATCTGACCGAACTGGACTTTATTTGGTCTGATATCTCAGTAAATGTTGTTGAAATCTGACCGAACTGGACTTTATTTGATCTGATGTTCAGTAAATGTTGGTGAAATCTGACCGAACTGGACTTTATTTGATCTGATGTTCAGTAAATGTTGTTGAAATCTGACTGAACTGGACTTTATTTGATCTGATGTTCAGTAAATGTTGGGGAAATCTGACCGAACTGGACTTTATTTGATCTGATGTTCAGTAAATGTTGGTGAAATCTGACCGAACTGGACTTTATTTGATCTGATATTCAATAAATGTTGAAATCTGACCGAACTGGACTTTATTTGATCTGATGTTCAGTAAATGTTGGTGAAATCTGACCGAACTGGACATTATTTGATCTGATGTTCAGTAAATGTTGGTGAAATCTGACCGAACTGGACTTTATTTGATCTGATGTTCAGTAAATGTTGGTGAAATCTGACCGAACTGGACTTTATTTGATCTGATGTTCAGTAAATGTTGGTGAAATCTGACCGAACTCGCTGCTGTCTTATTTCCAGTACCGCTGTCTGTTTTCACACATGCTCAGACTGAGAAATCCGAAAGAAATCAGAGTGAGAGCTCACAGCACTGAGAAATCAGACTACTGAGCTGAAATCCAGCCTCTATCAGATTTCTAGACCCTACTCCGATCTCAGAAATCAGAGTGTGCTGTTCACATGACCATTTAAAGCTGATAACTGCAGAAATCTGATTTTGATCGGATTATTAAGTTCATGTAACCTGTGTAAAAAATGATCAAATTGTAAGTTGCTCTGGATAAGAGCGTCAGCCAAATGCCATAAATGTAAAATGTAAACTCATACATTTCACTTCAAAACATCAAACTGTTTAAGTCTTCGCACATTTGACCTGCTGCTCCCTGAAACACACGTACATCACAGGGCTAAAAGCGGCGGCAGCCAGTTCTGTTCTAGTTCTGTTATATAGATTTTAATAGATAACAATATGAAGATGACAGGGTCAGAAAGGGTAACTGCTAGTTCGCAGGGTATAAGCTGCCGTTACCTGTTAGCTACATTAGCCTCATGGCTCCAGTGTTAAAACTAACGGACCGAACTTCAGACGCCAGACAGGTCTCCAAAAACTGGGTGAATTTATGAGCAGCAGGCTCCACTTCAGGATCGGAGGCAGAGAAGTTGCTGCAAGTTGCTCAGAAAGTCTTGTAGACACTCCTGAACTGAAAAGTGATTGAAGTGTAGATTTGGTACCAAAATAACCCACAACTGCAGATACAGAATCACAGGCTTACAGCCGTAACGCAGAAACGACCTGAATCTCGTGTGTTTGTTCACCATGAGAACTTCAGTTAGGACTGAATTTAGGACTGTAGCTAATAATATTTTAGAATTCGGAATCTTATCCTGCTTCCAGACGACAGAAGCATCCCAACCTGCCGACAATTCCATTAATACGGTCCTAACTTTGGGACAACCCAGCAGTGTCTGTTTCTACCTTTTAGCTGTTGTGGAAAGAGAGTGTTGCTGTTTTTAGCCGACTGTGACTGTAAGTTCACTACATCTAACTAACGGCATTCACTTGTGAAGATGATGGTGGAAAAATGAGTTAATGTCGATAAAACCTTCCCAGAGGAATGTGGAGGTGAGTGATGACGGGACTGAGGAAAACCTGGGGCCCGATTATTATAAGGAATAACGTTAGTACATTTTGCATGTCAGCAAAAGCCTTGCAGGTGACGCTCTGTTAGCGCCCCCTGCTGTTCGTCTTCATAATGCATGGCTGCTCTTAATTAATGGAGCGATTTGTCCGGTTAATTCCGATGACGCATGCTAAATAGTTACGTGGTCCCCCACACTTGGCATTCCCCTCAACTTCTTAGAGGGATAAGCCGCATTTAGCTGCATGAAATGGAGCAATAACAGGTCTGTGAGGACCAGCGGGTCGCTCCCCTCCGCCGAGTTGCGAGTAATCCGCTGAACTGTTTGTGATTGGGATTGGGAATTGCAGTTCTTCACCATCAACAAGGAATTCCCAGTAAGCGTGAGTCATAAGCCCGGATTGATTAAGTCCAGGGCAGTCGTGGGCTGGAGGTCAGGGAACCGGTCCTGTGACTGGAAGGTTGCTGGTTCGATCCCCAGAGCCGACAGCACACGACTGAAGTGCCCTTGAGCAAGACACCTAACCCCCAACTGCTCCCTGGCCGCTGTGGATAGGGCTGCCCCGTCACTGCACGGATGGGTTAAATGTGGAGGTGAAATTTCTAATAAGGGTCATAATAATAATTAATAATAATTTTCTTAGCTGTCAAACAACCAGTTCATCACACTTTAGTTTTGTCAGCTGTTTAGTTTTTGTAACAGTTTAGCAAGAAAATTCGTTTTGACGACGTTTACACTTCATCTGTGGGTGTATCGTTGGTTGCTTGGCAACAGACATAATAATGGATTTTCAACCTCGATTAATACATTTAGGTTTTCCTAACGTGACATAAGATGCTGCGCGGCTGTTTACAGTATAATCATAAATCTGCTTCTGTACACAGTTAGAAATAAAGGTACCGTGCAGGTACAGGATTCATTCATCAAGGTACAAACAAGTGCGCCCTCAAAGGTACAGTAGTGGTTTTAAGGTCCAATACTGTACCTTACATGAGTTTTTACAAGTGGAAAAGTAGAAATTTGTACCGTTTTCATAACCGAATGTTTTGAATCAGATTAAAATTTAAAATGAAAAACATTAAAATAAAAAGCCTGGAGGCGAGACGTGGTGTGTGGAGTCAGCACCGCTGAGAAAATATCATTTCAATCATTTGGATTCTGGTACAATTATGTTCCCTGACTAAAGGCTGGGAGGATGTACCCCTGAGGGTACCACCACAGTGACAAGAGGGGTCCTGCCCCAGTGACAGTGGTGTAGTATGACTTTGTGGACAAAATAGGCTTGCTTAAATTCAAAGCTTGGTAGAGTACAGTGCACGCTATTTATTTATTTATTTATTTATGTCCTGCTTATGTCACTGCCACTGGTGCATCGTGATCACATGCGCTGTTATAAATGCAGGTGAGCAAATTAGCCGCAGTTGTCCTACGGCCAATTATCCTTATTGGCTTGAAACTCTGCCAAAAATGGAGAGGGACTGGCCATCGGGAGGACAGGGACATGTGGGCCGTTATGTGTTGTGTGTGGGCAGCTTAGCGTGCGAAAAAAAAAGAAATGCATGGTGGTTTCTACCAGCGTATCTAATAGACAGTAGTGCCCAGTGCACTCTCAGTGTGGCCACTGACCAACCGTGCAAATGCTGCCGCCCCCAGATCAAACCATAATGACAACTGGTCAAGTAAAACGTGTTTTCTTAGGGCCGTAATGGGGAGGAGGTCACTGTGGTTGTTCCCAAACTGACACAGTGGGTTTGTCAAAAAAAATCCAACATTAATCTTTTAATCATTTTAATTGTTTTTTAATCTGCAGGCTGCACAGTTACACCATACCTCACCGAGACAATTGACCTCGAGCTCTAATAGGTCAGTATTTGCCTGTTTCATCATAAAATAACATTGAGGAGAAACTAACAGCAGTAAAGTTAACTGTTTTTCAGGCGCTGTTGCGTGTGAGTCTAGTTCACTAATGGCCATAAACACTGTATGATGCTTATTAATCGTGTTCTGCAGTGAGTTTCACAGTTTAGATCACAGTCCTAGTGAGTTATTAGTCTGTAGCTGCTGTGAAAGCTTCGCCGTTAGTGTTTACACGTTAAGTTCTGAGCCAGTGATGTTGTTGTGATTATATGCCACCTGTGGCTCAGGTTACTCAACACTTTGTCGCTGTTGACCCTTCCTGTGCTCTGACTTGAACTCTAGACTGACCCACACCTAGAAGACAGTACAAACCATCCCCTGACATTATTTATTTATTAAACGTTATTTATTTTAAGGTGAACAAAGTACGTTAACAGAATTGTCTGCTGTATACCAACACAAAAAAAAGCTATATAACTCCACTGCTGTTCACCAAGTACAGCTTATGGAAATGATTAAGATTAAGATTAAGAGATTAAGTGACCCTTATTAGTCCCACACCGGGGAAATTTCACCTCCGCATTTAACCCATCCGTGAAGTGAAACACCACATACACACTAGTGAGCACACACACACTAGGGGGCAGTGAGCACACTTGCCCGGAGCGGTGGGCAGCCCAATCCTCAGTGCCCGGGGAGCAGTTGGGGGTTAGGTGTCTTGCTCAAGGACACCTCAGTCATGTGCTGTCGGCTCTGGGGATTGAACTGGCGACCTGGCTGAACTGGTCACAAGGCTGGATCCCTAACCTCCAGCCCACGACTGCCCCCATGCACTCTCAGAGGTGCAGTAACGGTCTTAAGGCTCAATTATGGTACCTAACTGAGGGTGGAACTGAAGAGGTACCCTTGAGAGAACCACCCCAGTTTAGAGTGTATATGTAATACCTCTTTTAATTTACAGCACATAAAATTCATTTTCGTTTGTTTTTGGCCCCAAAAATGAAAAACGTCAGGTAGTGGAACCGTCCAGCTGTACATTTTCATTAGTCAAAGCAGATAATTTAGTTATATAAACTCTATATAAAATACTTTGGTATAATTTTATGTTTCGAATCTTTAAAATAACATAATAATGTTGCAAAATAAGGCAACTTTAACGTTTTTCAGCTCAGCTCACTGAAAAAAACTTTTGTCTGCAAGTTCTTTGTTCCTCTAATGTCAGGCAGCACAACTAAAACAAGTGATTTTATTTGGACTTTTTTCAATTACATTTTTATTATGCTTTTACAGAAGAGGGGCCACGGTGGGCCCCAAGTGACCTTCACTGCCAAAGTCAGTAGCACTTTCGCAAAAATTAGTAAAAGTGCGCTGTTTGAGTCGTGCTTAGAACCAGGTGGTCTGACCTCATGCCAGGTGGTCTGACCTCAGGAGAACCATAAAAATGTGCAGTTATTGTAATAATGTTTACTTATTTGAAAAAATGTAAGAATCAACTCCAGTTGAAGGACAAAGATTTCTACGGGCATCTAAGCAGATGCTTGTTTAATTAGAAAAGTCAGATGGAACAAGCAGACCAGCAAATATATAAAGTGTAAGATATAAAATGCATATAGACATAAAGGTGAATATATATGCAGATATAAAAATGCATATTATGTCCTTTTTAATAAGATTAAAATTTTTTTTAATAAAAAAATGATATTTTTTTTTACATCTTTGAAAACTGACCGCAAAAAAAATGATGTTTGAGGGGGTCTAGACAAAAGTCGAGGACTGAATTTCGTCCCCAGTCCAGCAGGTCCACCCTGTAGAGCCCTGCACTGTCTTGTTGATACAAACTGAAACAAATAGAGCACCAAGCAACTTGACATGGGTCATTATTTTTACATGTGAAATCAAATTTCTATTAAAAAATTATATTTCAACACTGCCAGCTCACGTGGACAGCTGTCCAGTATGACCGCTACTCTCCCCGACTGCCAAGGTCGGGTGCAGTTCATTTAGAACTGGGGTGAACAACTCTGGTCCTGGAGGTCTCGTCTCAAACACACCCACTTTACCTGGCAATTAACAGATACATGTAATCAGGTGTGTTAGAGCAGGTAAATCTCCAAACTGTGCTGGACACCAGCCTTCCAGGACTGGAGTAGAACAAGATTAGGAACCAGGGTTAGTTAATCAGGTACACCTTGAAGCTTCTCTGACAGTGTAGCTTCATGCAGAAATCGGACCATCTAAGAGCAGCTCTGTGGTCAGAAACTGATGATGACACTCTCATCATTCCCAAAGACTGAAGTCCTTTATTCTGGAACTCTCTGAGATCCAGCTGGAAGAACAGATCAAAGGCTTTAATAGAAAAGCGCTTAAAGTCGCTCAAGAGTTAAAGAGGTTTATTTACAAGAGCACATTAAGTCTGTGGCTCTGATGAAGTCGTGTTCTGTCTGTGGCGGTTTTAGCAGAGTAGTAAAACAAGTCTGGCACCTACAGCTCCGCGTTTCAAATAGGTTTTATTTACTTTTACAGAGGAATGAAACAAAAGGAGCGTGCAGACGGCTGCACCCTCCATTAGCACCTCGGTTTTATTTCTAGAACAACAGTGGAGTGTGATCTTGCCGATTTCCCACCGCTCTGCACCTCGTTAAAATTTGGGTTTGCGCTTCTTCTGCGCTCCCTGAGAAAAAAAAAGAAATAAAAGAAGATCCACCAGCAAAAATACTGAATAACACAATTATTATTATAAGTCAGAAATCCTTTTTATTAACGCTCTGGTGGTTTTGCTGCTTGTGCTTTGGAACAAAGCAAGAGATCCTCCTTGGCCAGCAAAAACCATTAAATTAGAAATCCATATGCTCATTAACGTCTATGTGGCTTTGCTGCTGTAAACGCAAAGAGAAGAAAGTGGTGGAGCGTGTTAAAGAGCTGTAGTGGACAATCGCAGCTAGGGAGGAGAAATGCGGAGGAAGCTTTAATGTAAATGACCACATCAAACTGCACAGCTGCAGAGCATCACTGAAATGAACAGGACCGTACAGAAAATAACAAAGCAGCCCTGTTTTGATTAATTTCAACTCTAAACAGCCAATAAGCACAAGCTCTTCATTTTTCAGAAGACGTTTCTCAACACATTCGATATTAAATGATCCACTTAGGACAAAACAACACGTTTACAAAACTGGAGCTCAAAGACAATGGGGCTCCTAACAACCACCTGGAAGAGCTGCTAGACCCCAAACCTGCCCCCTTCAGATAAACAGCACTGAAAGCTTTGATCTCTGAGAGAGAGGAGAAGATCAAGCTGCTTCAGATCTGAAAACATCCACAGGGGTTTCTGTCCATCCTTCCACTGTGAGAAGACCACTCAGCGCTGTGGGTCTGAAAGGAGGTGTAGCTGATCAAGAAGAACCTCACTGAGAAAAGGAGACGGACACATCAAACAAAGAAGCTGGACGATGGACTGACCACCCCAGAGTCCAGACCTCAACACCACTGAATGGGTTTGATTAGTTCAGAAAATCAACCAGCTTCTCAGACTGAGCTTGGGAGTTGGTTCTGCAAGTTCTTTGAGGAGCTGAAAATGAGGCTCCTGAGAAGAACCAAAGCTGGAATAAAGGGAGAGAGGGAATCACTGGCTGTGTTTACGTGCAAAGATGTTTGTCAATCCGATTACAGATTCAGACTGAGGTGTTTATATGGACACTCTATTCAACAATTTGATGGAAAATCTTTGTTTACATGCTCACTGCAAGTAATCCGATGCAAAATGATGCGCATGCGTGGTGCAGCGCTTAGAGTAAACGTTACCATGACAGCGAACATCACGTGAGTCCAGTCAGAGTGAGATGAGCAGCAGTGAGCAGTGATTGTGTTTTTAACTGCTTTAAAATGACGTCAGACTCAGGAAAACGTCCTTCACACGTCCTTATTAAAGAAGGCCGAGAGGAAGACGTCGTGCTCTGAGACGCATAAGCTGGACGTCCGTCCCACCGCCGTCTTTTAAAGATCAGAGCATGAACTTCGTCTCCTCTGCAGACCAGTTTCTGCTCCGCCGTGTTGAACAGTATAAACTCTCACTGTGACGCGACGCTCATGCAGAACGGACTGAAACTTTCCGATAGGGAATGTAATCGGATGCAGGCGTTTACACGGAGATTATTCTTCTATTTAACAGATTATTTACAGGATTACCCACCTCGATCAGTCGGATAGAAATTGTATTCTGAATGGCCTCAATCAGACTAGACTATTCCGATTGATGTGTTTACATGGACGTATTCTATTCTGATTAAGCTATTAGTCGGATTATTAATGGGTTATTACGCTGCATGTAAACGTGGCTACTGACTGAACACAGCTGAGAGTAGATTTAGCTGCTGAGGCTTTTGTGGTAAATATCTATTTTAAATATCTGAAAAATGCTCAGAATTGTAGAACTTGTTTTTAATGGCTATTTTGAGTGGAAATTAAATAAATAAAGGTGGTCTCTGACTTTTGCACAGTATTGTACACAATAAAAACATTCATTTCTCACTCAGCGGGGGTACAAAGCCCTCCAGCATTGGGCTCTGGAGCAGTGAAGCTGTGTTTATGGAGTGATGGAGCTCCATCCAGTGTCTTTGGGATGAGTTGGAGTGACCCAGAATCAGTAACTGACCTT
The DNA here is from genome assembly GCF_015220715.1 of Pygocentrus nattereri. Lineage (NCBI taxonomy): Eukaryota > Metazoa > Chordata > Actinopteri > Characiformes > Serrasalmidae > Pygocentrus > Pygocentrus nattereri. The sequence goes on along the minus strand of NC_051220.1, from coordinate 42,693,872 downwards.
ACTAATGCTCAATCAAATCCTCACTGCAACGTTCAACAGTTCAACAATGTTCAATGTTTCCAGAAGATTAGAGGCTGTTACTGCAGCACAAACTCATTATTAACATTTCAGAAGAAACACTGGTGTCCACAAATTTCTGGACACAATGTTTCATTTCACTCACACCTGTTTTTGTGTTCAGGTTCTCTTTGATGTCAAAACAAAATATTGCCATCAGACAATAAAGAATGAAGTCAAATGATGTCAAAACGAAAGAAGCGCAAAGCCAGAGCACCAATCAGGGCCCAGCGGTCACTTTGTTTAGAGCTGGTTTTGACCTGTTGGTCATACCGACCCAGTGCAGCACGCGGTTCAACGTCAGCGCAGCAGCGTAAAACTTTGGGAGAGTCTGTTCAACATAAATGATGAACTAACCTAACTTTGTGTAAATAGAGCTCAATATAGAAATATGTCCACATATGCAGTCGAGACTGACGCGGCTTTTTTCTGAATTTCTACAAACACCAGTTCATTTTATAGTAAATGAGTTTGGGCTGGTTTATGTTTATGAACAGACGCCTACAGATCAACATAGTAAAGGAGCTCATCTGTGATCCTGAGTTTAAAGCCAGTTTTTATTCAACTTAAACTTGGAACTTAGTTGTAAATAAATCTGAAACTGAAACTTTGCTTGTGTGTAAAAAGTGATTTCAGAGCCACTCGGTTCTCCCTGATGGAAACTGTTTACCTTCAGTGTTTTGTGCTTCTGATCATTTTAATAGACGTCAGCGTCACTAATTAATGACGTTCTATTAAAAGACTGGTTTACCAAGAGAGACGCTGGAGGACTTTCACCTGAAATGAGTTCATGAAGCCAGTCTGGTTATAAAAATGATAACAGGACATCAGAGCCAGAATTCCTCTTTTAGTACTTTTACTTTATACTTAAGTACATTTGAAGGGAAATACTTTAGTACTTTTACTCCAGTGGAGGTCTAAAGGGAGGAACTTCTACTTTTACTGGAGGAATATTTTACCTTGGGTGTTTACACGCTTGAAATTGTTGTAATTGATAAAGATTCTATATAGAACCATATACAGCACCATCTTTTGTAAGAGTGTACCACCTGAAAAGAAACGTGAAGGTTCTCTGCCAGTCCAGCTCCTCACACTGGTTTGTGATGACCTAATTTTATTGCTCGAGTATGAAATTCCTCCTTGGATGAAGGTGGCAGGAAAGTTCAAGGACAGAATCTCCATCACACCATCATGCAGGAAGATGTGGAAGTGGCTGAAAATTGTAAATGGCACATCATATCCATAGAAACAGTGTGGGTATTATAATAAAAAAAAAAAAGAAATGTTATGAAAGGGACCAGTGCTCTGACCTTAACCTTTTGGATTTACAATAACATTTATATAAAAATGATAATCTGAGATGAGCATGAACCCGTTCTCCGGTTTGCCTTGTGCTCCTTGCCCTGTGTTTGCACTCATGCAAACGGCAGAACCATCGATTGGTGCCTCTGTGGATTAAAGCTACATGCCAGATGGATCAATAATGGTGCTGATGCTCTTTAATCATTAGATTATAAGCAGTTCTTCTACCAAGTATTGCAGGTCGTTTACAGTTGGATTTGGCTAAAACAGGTTATGTTGTATTGATGGTTTGTCGGTGTTGTCATCTGTAATGAGGTAAAACCATAACTAATCCAGCAAAGGCAGTAAAACACAGTTTTAAAGGTTATTAACTGCTATATTTGAGTAAATTGACTTGATTTTATTTGATTTGTTGCTGTAGTGATAACACATGAAAGCTGAAATCTGAATGGCTGCGTATGTGTGTGTGTAAAAGTAGTGCATATCCCATTTGAAGTGCACTCATGAGTGCAGTAAGTGAAGTACAGGAGTGTGTGATTTGGGACGCGGCGTTAGATCAGCCAGTGAGACATGATCAACAGCTGAGCTGCTCATTAAACACCTCCAAGAGAAATTCTGAGGTGTTTGTTGATTAAAGAGCTTTAATTGAGGTAAATTAATGCATTTATTTGAGGCAATTTTGTATATTTATTGAGGTAAGTTAATCCTTTATTGATTTAATCAGATTTTACATTCTGTGTTTAAGGTGGCTCAGCGTAACTGCGGCTCCATTTAAGGTGGGACAGAAAATTCAAATGAGAATCTGGTGAAAAAGAAGCTGAATTCTGCTTTATGTCTGCGTGAGAGCTTATTATTTAAGTGCTTTGGCAGTTTTGGTGCCACTTTTATTAGGCTTTATAAAACCTCACCCACTGGAAAGGTCCGAACCCTGGAGAGGTGCTGGTTATACGGATCCACCAATCAGCTGATCTTCTCCTTATAGTGTTTTCTGAGCGTCCCGTGAGCGTGACCAGTGGTGACAGTGGCAACTCCCCGAGAGCAAGAGGGAGAAATCATGAGAGGAACCAAGACTCAGAAGGGAGACCCGCCCTCCTCATAGAAAACGGCTTTAGTGTAAAATATTCGAGTAAAAACAGGCGGCGCGATGGTTAATTGAGTAGTTTGAGTTTATGCAGCAGCAGGAGGAGTCGGGTCAGTTAAATCCATGTTTTTCTTTTTATTAATTTTTGATAGGATTACAGTGGAAGTTACCTTGAAGAGTTGAAGCTGAACTTGACAGGGAAAAACATTGAGGCACTATATTTAACATCTACGGAAAATTAATGTTAAAAAGCAAAAGTTGGCTGCAAAAATAAACTTTCATGTCAATTGCGTCTTTGTTCGTTAAAAAGTACGTTACCATTAGTTGGGAAAAATTCACCCAAGTAGCAGTCATGGTGAAGGTGACGAAGCTTTTCCTTAAGGAAGCGTCTCCTTTAGGTGTGTATTCATCTCCTCATTTGAATCCCAATTAAAGTTTACAACGGATTTACAGTTTGCGAAGCCGGAATTTGAACAACAATGCTGCAAAAAGTGCAGAGTCTTACCATAGGCGTCTCAAAGCTGCCAACAACAGCTGGGCAAGTACTAAGTACCAACCCCCCACCCCCCCCCACCCCCCCAAAATCAATGAATTTTTAAAATATCTTTGCACAGTTTGGTTCATATTTATAAGTACAAGGCCAACCGCGCTGGAAGTTTATTAAATAAAATCAGGAGTGTCAGACTGCTTGTTTGGATGCACTAACAGGGTATTGTGTGTCGTGCACAGTTGAACAGAAGTCGGCGGAGCAGCAGAGATTCCCTTCGGCTTTCTGTTTACTGGAAAAAGCCTGAAAATGTTTCAGAGCCACTTGTTTGGCTGTTCACCTGCACCTCCCAGGCCCTGAACCCTCGCCACAGCGCCGTGATTCAGACGTGATGTGACAGCTTGTTCAAATGAAAATTAATTTTTCAGGAGGACGACGACATACAGTGCAATTCAAATAGAGAAGGTCAACCCAGACAAAAATACGAGTCTGGGAAAAACGCCAGCGCGATGAAAAACGGAAGAGGCAGGATGTGACATTGAAAGAGAAAAATCTGACATATTTATGAAGCGGCCCGGTCCCAGAGCTAATTTAAACATATATGCAGCATGTGGAGGCTTGTTTGCTTGGACTGACAAAGATACAAACTGCACAGCAGAACTCCAGGAGTGTTGATTCCTTTCCAAAAACTAAGATAAATGTTTGAAGGGATGAATCAATGCTGCTAATGTTCTCAGTAGTAAACAAGAAAACGTATAACTTTGCTGTAACCCGTCAGACAGCTGGAGGACACGGCGCGCTTACAAGTAAACAATCTGACCTCAAGGTACACAAACATCTCAATCTAGATTCAGGAAGTTTTAAAGGGCACTTTAATCCTTTGATTAAAGTTATTTGGCGGGTGGGATCGTTTCTGCATTAGGCCTGGCGTCTGCAGAGCGATGCTATAAAAGTGGAATATTCATGTGCTGTGATGGTTCCTGCCAATGCCAATCAGCAGATCTACTTTATCCGAAGAGCAGACGGCTGGATGATGGATGGCTGCTATCTGCTCCTGATCCAGCGCTACCTGTCGGATCAATGCCGTCCTTGGACTACTGGCTGTTTGCCATTTAACAAAAGAGGAACATGCTCCCTCATTAGCAGCTATGGGAAGGGAATGCCAGCTTCTAAAACTGGACCGTCGTAGACCGAACTTATCTCTCCGACAACACGGTTTCCACCAGCAGTAAGAAAAGCTTGTCATCATTTTATAGGAATTATTTCTGGCTCCTAGCTCATTAAAACAAGAGGAGAAACTGTGTGGAAAGTGCAGATTTTAAACTTGATATGTCCAGTTTATCAGCTCCACTTACTGTACTTACACACTTACTACAGTTACAGACTGTAGTCCATCTGTTTCTCTGATACTCTGTTACCCTGTTCTTCAGTGGTCAGGACCCCCATGGACCCTCACAGAGCAGGTACTGTTTGGGTTTAGAACCTTTTCAAAATGCTTCTATTTGTCACCAGAATGAGTTTTGCTGCTGTTACAATTACGAGCTTTTAAAACAGAGGAACCCTTTCTGGTGCCATATCAAGCCATATATGACACATTCTCCATCAGTCTGAAGAACCATTTCACCACGCAAAGAACCATTTAATCACGCAGATGGTTCTAAGTGTTCATGGTTCTATATAGATCCACCGGCTTTACTAAAGAACCCTTAAAGAACCATAATTTTTAAGAGTATGAAATATCTGTCCCAACAGTCCAACAGCTCTCACTGTTTGTTCTACTCATATGAAACATTCATGGCAAACTTCATGTTGGTGATATGAAACGTTCCCTTGACGTGATGTAAATCGGACAGAGAACTGTTCCCAGACACGTTCCGTTTCCGTAATTAGACAAAGTTAGCAGTGTGCCGCTGGTGAAGGAGGCTGCTCAGCGCTCAAAGGGGGAATTGAACGAATCCCAAATAATTGATCAAAGACGGCCTCGGGTATTCCGCAGCCTGGGGGACGCTGGCATGCCAGACAGCGGCCCAACGTCACGCAAGCGCTCAATATTTGATGGCAGAACGACGGTAATAGAAAGCTCTGAATGGAATCGCTCCCGGAGGGGCTGCGCAGTGCGGCCTGAAGAACATACCTTCTGAAGTTTGCTCTCTGAAGAGCAGTCAGCCTGGAATCACGATGCACCAGACCATCGGAGAGAACTCCGAATTATATTATTGGCCCAAACACGTGTGTGTTCTTCACACTCACACGTGCTTCTCATTTACAACAGTGTTTCTTTCATGAAACATCCTTTAATCCAGAGGTCTCAAAATTCAATAAGGTCCAATTAGAGAAGATGTCCTCAACGAAGGTCCAGAACATCATAACGTCTAACCTGCATCCTGACTCAGCGCCGTATACTGTTTACTGAAGTAGCCGAGTAGAAATATCAGCATCTTATAGGGTCGAACTGAATATCAGACCAAATAAAGTCCAGTTCGGTCAGATTTCAACATTTATTGAATATCAGATCAAATAAAGTCCAGTTCGGTCAGATTTCAACAACATTTACTGAACATCAGATCAAATAAAGTCCAGTTCGGTCAGATTTCACCAACATTTACTGAACATCAGATCAAATAAAGTCCAGTTCGGTCAGATTTAAACAACATTTACTGAACATCAGATCAAATAAAGTCCAGTTCGTTCAGATTTCAACAACATTTACTGAACATCAGATCAAATAAAGTCCAGTTCGTTCAGATTTCAACAACATTTACTGAACATCAGATCAAATAAAGTCCAGTTCGGTCAGATTTCAACAACATTTACTGAACATCAGATCAAATAAAGTCCAGTTCGGTCAGATTTCAACAACATTTACTGAACATCAGATCAAATAAAGTCCAGTTCGGTCAGATTTCAACAACATTTACTGAACATCAGATCAAATAAAGTCCAGTTCGGTCAGATTTCAACAACATTTACTGAACATCAGATCAAATAAATTCCAGTTTGGTCAGATTTCACCAACATTTACTGAACATCAGATCAAATAAAGTCCAGTTCGGTCAGATTTCACCAACATTGACTGAACATCAGATCAAATAAAGTCCAGTTCGGTCAGATTTCAACAACATTTACTGAACATCAAATCAAATAAAGTCCAGTTCGGTCAGATTTCAACAACATTTACTGAACATCAGATCAAATAAAGTCCAGTTCGGTCAGATTTCACCAACATTTACTGAACATCAGATCAAATAAAGTCCAGTTGGGTCAGATTTCACCAACATTTACTGAACATCAGATCAAATAAAGTCCAGTTCGGTCAGATTTCACAAACATTTACTGAACATCAGATCAAATAAAGTCCAGTTGGGTCAGATTTCACCAACATTTACTGAACATCAGATCAAATAAAGTCCAGTTCGGTCAGATTTCACAAACATTTACTGAACATCAGATCAAATAAAGTCCAGTTCGGTCAGATTTCAACAACATTTACTTAACATCAGATCAAATAAAGTCCAGTTCGGTCAGATTTCACCAACATTTACTGAACATCAGATCAAATAAAGTCCAGTTCGGTCAGATTTCAACAACATTTACTGAACATCAGATCAATTAAAGTCCAGTTCGGTCAGATTTCAACAACATTTACTGTCAGTTTCCTCTTTTTAGATCACGTCATGTGGAATAACTTCCCTCTGACTCACTTTCTTCTCTGACTGCTGTTTCTCTCCTCGTCCCTCCCCTGTGTGTCGTCACTCACTCGAGTCTCAGAGCTCATCGTAATGCACAGATCTGATTGACTGAGCGTCACGTGTGATATTTAGAGGACATGTGATTGGTCTGTGAGTCTCCTGGGCTGCTAAAGCTGCCGTAAAGGCTAGAAAAGTCATGCAGATTAAAACAGGACCACCCCATCAAAATTAAATAATTCTCCATAGTTTATCAGTTATAGGTCCAGGTCCACAAGGGGACAGCGGCTGGGTCTGGACTCGGTCCGCGGTCCGCCAGTTAGGGACCTCTGCTACGGTTCTTTGCTACAGCTTTGGCATCGCTCTGAAGAACCCTTATAATGAAGAGTGTAGATGGTGGAATTGGGGCTGATCCTATAACAAATGGAAAAGGGTGAAGATTCATTTGAAGTTTTTGAAAGACTCAGATATTCAAATCTCATTCCATATATATCATCATATGTATCTATCTTATAATTATATGCCACATCATATATATCTGTAATTTCTGTGGACACCTAGACCATTTATTGTGTTACTAGATGTTTCTGCTTATAAAATCACCCTATATGTATATGTAAATTATGTATGTAAATAAACATAAATACTGTAAAATGAAACATTTATTTTTATTTTTACATATTTTCTAGGACTTTATCTTGTGAGCTAATTTGAAGAACTAATTTTAGTTCCTCATTTCTCCTCAACACCTCCAGACATCACATGAATTTATTAAATTTAATCATCAGCATAGATTTAATTTAACGAGGTACTGACTACATAAACCAGGCGGATGATGACTGTAATACTGGGCTTCTTTGAGGAGAGGTTTGGAAATTATTTATCTAATTACAATCAATACATATTCAATTAATATTATTATCATTTATATATTTGTGTTTATTATTTGTATGTTTGTGTTTCTCAGGTGACTAAAATGTTTGTATAGTTGTGTGTGTATGTGTGTGTCTGTCTGTCTCTGTCTGTCTGTCTGTCTGACTATCTATTGATCTGCCTGTCTGCCTGTCTGTCTCTCTCTCTGTTTAGAGTCATGGTCAGGGGATGTAGAGAAGGTCAGGAGAACAGGGCTGGTGGTGAAGTTGTGATTTTTCCAACACCTTCAGAGACGACAGCCTAAACAAGCGCAGGGTGGGAATTCATCAAACGGTCTGATCAAACAAAAAACATCAGCACAGCTAATTTGGCAGCTGTCTCCCACCTGGAACACTGAATTAACCCTTACTAATGGCTTTCAGGTGGCAGATAAACCCTATCAATTAAAGCCTCCACTAATCTTAACCAGAGGTATTTTCACCAAAAGCTCACAGAGCAGCAGGCTAGCAGCTGCATGTCTCCACCGAGCGCTCCGTCAGCTGTGAGTCATCTCGGAGCATCACACCGCTGTGCCGCCGCACCGCTGCGCGCTTCACACTAATAAACGCCTTCCACTGCATTTTAAAAAGCTGTCAGGACTCGAGTCTGCTGAGGACAGGCCCTCGATTCAGCGGCCTGTCAGTTCTGCTGAGAGCTTAAGAGCATTTTAGGGCGTTTTACAGGCCAGAAATGAGATTTTATCAGGAGACTATAGATGGACAAGGTTATTACTATCAGATCAGAGCCTCACCAATGTTTGTTTTTGTTTATTTTGTTTATTTTACACCTTTTGAGTAGCTGTCCTTTGCTTGCATTGTGCATTGAGGAAACACTTCAAACTGAGTGGACCAATAGAAAAGCTCCAAAATGAATAAAATCCCATTACATTAGCTTGAGCATTTTCTAGAGACAGGAATGATCAGATTATTAAGAGAAAGTTACAGGGGTTTGACTGAATTTCTGCAGAAACAGGGTTAAAACTAATCAGTTATAATGAACCCTGGTACTGGGCTCATGTGGAATATTCTAACTTATGGTGCTTTCAGCTGAACTATGAGTTAATGCTATGATGATTCTGTTTACGTAATTCAGGAGTAAAGTATTTTCCAAACATTCATCCTTGACCTCCACAGGTCTGTATGCAGGCCCACACTGAGACACTGAACAAATCACAGGAGACACTGAATAATTCATAGTAGACACTAAATAATTCATAGTAGACACTGAATAATTCATAGTATATACTAAATAATTCATAGTAGACACTGAATAATTCATAGTAGATACTAAATAATTCATAGTAGATACTGAATAATTCATAGTAGACACTGAATAATTCATAGGAGATACTGAATAATGCATAGTAGATACTAAATAATTCATAGTAGACACTGAATAATTCATAGTAGATACTGAATAATTCATAGTAGACACTGAATAGTTCATAGTAGACACTGAATAGTTCATAGTAGACACTGAATAATTCATAGTAGACACTGAATAGTTCATAGTAGACACTGAATAATTCATAGTAGACACTGAATAATTCATAGGAGATACTGAATAATGCATAGTAGATACTAAATAATTCATAGTAGACACTGAATAATTCATAGTAGATACTGAATAATTCATAGGAGATACTGAATAGTTCATAGTAGACACTGAATAAGTCATAGTAGATACTGAATAATTCATAGTAGATACTGAATAATTAGTGTAATTATTGGCAGGGGTAACCTGCACATCTGTGAAGGCCCCATTAATGCTGAAAGGTCCATACAGGTTTTGGAGCAACATCTGCTGCCATCCAAGCAGCGTCTTTTTCAGGGACGTCCTGCTTATTTCAGCAAGACGATGCCAAGCCACATTCTGCACGTGTTACAACAGCGTGGCTTCGTAGTAAAAGAGTGCGGGTACTAGACTGACCTGCCTGCAGTCCAGACCGTCTCCCATTGAAAATGTGTGGCGCATTATGAAGCTCAAAATACGACAGCGGAGACCCCCGGACTGCTGAGCAGCTGAAGCTGGACATCAAGCAGGAATGGGAAAGAATTCCACCTACAAAGCTCCAACAATCAGTGTCCTCAGTTCCCAAACGCTTATTGAGTGTTAAAGGAAAGGTGATGTAACACAGTGGGAAACACGCCCCTGTCCCAACTTCTCTGGAACGTGTTGCAGGCATCAAATTCAAAATGAGTGAATATTTGAAAAAAACAATAAAGTTTATCCGTTTGAACATTAAATATCTCGTCTTTGTAGTGGATTCAGTTGAATATCGGTTGAAAAGGATTTGCAAATCATCGTCTTCAGTTTTTATTTATGTTTTACACAACGTCCCAACTTCACTGGAACTGGGGTTGTAAATAAAGTGTTCTATATGTATGAATGAGGTCAGTGTACACCGTACAGTGTCTATAACATTAAATATATTATATCAATAATTTATGAGCAGCATAACTGACAGGATCCAGAGGCCTCGTTTAGTTTGTGTTACGCAAAAGAATGAAATATTAAGATGAAATTTGCGAAGCGTGTTAATCTGCAGGAGCTTCCCTTCTCTCCGGGAGAGACGGGGAGCGACGAACCCTCCGAACGGCACGGAGGAGGAGTGTGTTTTATATTCTGAACGAGACCCTGCTTGACCTTTGTGATGCAGTTAGCCGTTAGTGAAGCGGCTCCGCAGAGGGAAGGATTCCAAACCGGAGGTAATTGTGTTTCAGAGCCCATTGGCTATGCATGGCTGGAGGATCCACAGCAGAGCATTAAAATGCCATAACTAGAGCCTGGCTTCAGCAGAAAGAGCAGTCAATATGATTCCGCTCTCAGCGGGGAGCTTTCGGCACATTCATACAGAACAATCCAAACAGCTTTAATCAGACAGAACACAACAATAGCCAAAGTCAGTCTGTCTAACCGCTTGAAAACTGCGTGATTTAGTTGGTTGTTTTGACTGTAGTAACTCTTCTAGTCACTTTTCACTTGTGTTAAATTCTGCACGTCTGTGTACGGCTACTGTTTTGCCCCACTATTTGATTGTAATTGAAGAGCAATTATGAATAAATTACACAGTAACATTTATATTAACATTGTGTATTGACTGCTTCATAGATTTCTATTTGATTTCATACTAAGAACCGACATTAATGTGTTTCCTTTCTGAGAAACGACTTTTTTTCAATTGAAATTATAACAAAATAAAATCCTGTCTCATTTACAGGACTGTGACCCTTGTTACAGGTGAGGTGTTGTTAGTTTAGGTGTGTTACAGGGAGGAGCTTCTACTTTTACTGGAGTAATATTTTACCTTGGGTTAGGTTAGTTCATCATTTTATGTTGAACAGACTCTCCCAAAGTTTTACGCTGCTGCGCTGACGTTGAACCGCGTGCTGCACTGGGTCGGTATGACCAACAGGTCAAAACCAGCTCTAAACAAAGTGACCGCTGGGCCCTGATTGGTGCTCTGGCTTTGCGCTTCTTTCGTTTTGACATGTTACGTTTTTATACACACAGAAACCAAAAGGAACGACAGATTTCTCAAAATGTAGGAGGAAAAAGTCGGATATTAGACTCTGAAATGTAGTGGAGTGAAAGGAGAAAGTCGCCCAGAACGGAGAAACTTCAGTACAGATACACCAAAAATACTAAAGTACAGAAACTAATTACATTTACTCAGATACTCAGTTACTCAGTTAGTCAGATACTCAGTTACTGTTCACCACTGAAATCTACATCACTTGGTCTGTTACAATAATAAAATCCTTGTCCAACATAAGCCTGTATAAGGTAATGAAACATGAGGCAGCGGTCGAGATCCGTGTGAAACTGGACACATTGCTCGTAGTTAATCAGTGAACTCAGCCAAAACACAACTCTGTATAATTATACGCCTTTATATATTGTTGCTCTTTAAACTGGAGTCAGCAGAAGATGCATTACGGGCATTAATCTACCCCCCCCCTCCCCAGAAAGCGTTAAGTAACCTTTATGTAAGAGCACTAAATGAATGCATTTACTTGCCTATTTATCATTTCCATTATATCTGTCTGTTTAAAAGTGAGTGTGCAGAGTTTAATGAGAAATAGTGACGTGTTCCACGTCTGTCCTCCTCTAGCCTCCTACAGTTAAGAGAACACTGTCAGAGCAAGTCAGATGCTTAGAACAAAACAGAAGCTTGGAGCCAATGAGCATCTATAGGAGTGAAAGCAGCGGCTTCTCGACGCATGAATTTTATCAGTGCACTCTTAGAGACGGTTTCTATACAACCACTAGCACAAAGAACCAGTGCTGCTGGAGTTTTTAAACGCTGTGTCCACTCACTGTCCACTCTATTAGACACTCCTACCTTGTCGGTCCACCTTGTAGATGTAAAGTCAGAGACGACAGCTCATCTGCTGCTGCACAGTTTGTGTTGGTCATCCTCTAGTCCTTCATCAGAGGTCACAGGACGCTGCCCACAGGACGCTGCCCACAGGACGCTGCCCACAGGACGCTATTGGCTGGATGTTTTTGGTTGGTGGACAATTCTCAGTCCAGCAGCGACACTGAGGTGTTTAAAAACTCCAGCAGCACTGCTGTGTCTGATCCACTCAGACCAGCACAACACACACTAACACACCACCACCACGTCAGTGTCACTGCAGTGCTGAGAATGACCCACCACCCAAATAGCTCCTGCTCTGTGAGGGTCCATGGGGGTCCTGACCACTGGAGAACTGTTATTTGGTGAATTTTTTTAAGTAAATAATTATTAAGTACCATAATGTTCTAGAAAGCACTAAATGTAACTTTCTGGTAACTGAGAACATTTACGGTCCAGGAAATGCAGCTTTTTTTGAACATTCATATTTTGTGATCCATCGCTTCTTTTCATGTTTTGGAACGTTTTCTCCAAGCAGAAATGAGATATTCGGATTAGAAGGTTCTGCTTGCCTTTGATTCCTTTACAGTGTGAAAGGATTTTGATACGACACGTTAAGAATAAACGCAGGCCTGTCGTTTTCATGTCGTGTCAGATGTGCTGTTAGGAGTGCAGAGCCTGTGAGGCTCAGTATCTCAAAACTGCTCAGAACCTCATCATTCCAGGAGGATGATGTCTAGCTCCCTCAGGCCAGCCCGGCTGAGGGCAGGTGCGCTCTGATTAGGGTGGCCAGGTGTCCAGTTGTCCAGTTTGGGTCTAGAGGGTCTGGGTTTGAGCTGGATGTTGAAATGACTTGAGCTGTCTTGAATCAAATGTGCACATGAATAAACCATAACACGTCAGCACAGTCATCGCCGAAAATAAGTAAAGAAAGTCAAAAGAAAATTGCGATTATTTACTCCTTTATTCTTATTAAAATGATTCACACAGTTGAATGGAGCATATTTTTCAGTCTGCCACTGATAATAGAATAATCTGGAGTCAGTGTTATGAATATCGGAGATCACGCATATTTAACACAATGCAGAAAATGACTAATAACGTAAATTACGTGTTATATTCTCATGCTTCTCTTTTTCACTGATGCACCCTAATATAAATCCTTTAGAGTGTGAAGTGAAGCTTTGCTTACATAAACACACCAGGGCTGATTGTTTGACTCCAGCGTCTGGGATGGAGAGTGATCTGAGTCTTCTCATCTCCTGAGCTTCAGTGGTCATGTTTAAAGGACAGCAGTGGACAAAGTTCACAAACAATGTCCTCGAGTTAAAGTCGAGACCCCCAAGGTAAAATATTCCTCCAGTAAAAGTAGAAGTTCCTCCCTTTAGACCTCCACTTGAGTAAAAGTACTAAAGTATTTCCCTTCAAATGTACTTAAGTATAAAGTAAAAGTACTAAAAGAGTAATTCTGGCTCTGATGTCCTGTTATCATTTTTATAACCAGACTGGCTTCATGAACTCATTTCAGGTGAAAGTCCTCCAGCGTCTCTCTTGGTAAACCAGTCTTTTAATAGAACGTCATGAATTAGTGACGCTGACGTCTATTAAAATGATCAGAAGCACAAAACACTGAAGGTAAACAGTTTCCATCAGGGAGAACCGAGTGGCTCTGAAATCACTTTTTACACACAAGCAAAGTTTCAGTTTCAGATTTATTTACAACTTAGTTCCAAGTTTAAGTTGAATAAAAACTGGCTTTAAACTCAGGATCACAGATGAGCTCCTTTACTATGTTGATCTGTAGGCGTCTGTTCATAAACATAAACCAGCCCAAACTCATTTACTATAAAATGAAATGGTGTTTGTAGAAATTCAGAAAAAAGCCGCGTCAGTCTCGACTGCATATGTGGACATATTTCTATATTGAGCTCTATTTACACAAAGTTAGGTTAGTTCATCATTTATGTTGAACAGACTCTCCCAAAGTTTTACGCTGCTGCGCTGACGTTGAACCGCGTGCTGCACTGGGTCGGTATGACCAACAGGTCAAAACCAGCTCTGAACAAAGTGACCGCTGGGCCCTGATTGGTGCTCTGGCTTTGCGCTTCTTTCGTTTTGACATGTTACGTTTTTATACACACAGAAACCAAAAGGAACGACAGATTTTCCACTGTTTTCCATCATCAACATTCCATATAAGCTCAGAAGACTCGTGTGGGTTCTCTGGTGGTTCTGGATGGTAAATAATGTCTATATCTGTGTTGTAGTCATGGCGACGCCTGGTTCCCATCACCACCACTGTAAAGACGTCTGAACCACTTCACACCAAAACCCTCTGGATCTCTGTTTATATCTCAGGTGGAGTCTGATCTAAATGAATGAACAGTGTCTGAAGTTTGCTTCTTTAGGTCTGCAGTAGAACTATGAGACTCACAAGTCAATGGGAGACTATTTCCTGTAGTTTAGTGCATTTTTACAGTAATACAGTATAAAGACTGTGTGAATAATGAGAAGAGAACAGTGGAGACGCATTTGTTTACAAAGAAGCTCACTTGTTATAATTGCATGCATGGTGGTTTTACTCGTGTTGAGTGTTGCCTCATTATTTCATTTAAGCTCATATTCTTTATTTGTCCTACTTTCAGTGTGTGTGATGGTGGGGTGGGTGGGTGGGGGTGGGGGGGGGGGGGGGTTGTTGCAGCTAATGCAAGTGTTGTGCAAGTGGCCTTAATGATGTTTTGACCTTTTATCAGGATTTTTTGCTAGAGTGCACAGGAGCTCAGAGCACTGCGGGAGAAGCAAATGAGATTAGACATTTCTCCGAAAAAAAATGGAACCACACACAGAGTTATTAATAAAACCGCACAGGAAAAAGTTTGACTTGTCACTAAACTCGCTCAGTGGCCGGCGGAGATTCCCCCCGGCCTGGACCCTGTAACGATTAGCCGCCGTGGTGGTGAAATCCTAATCGTTTCCCCGGAGGAGGAAACATCCTTCATGAAACCGTCGCTGAACTCTTCTCTCGTCTGTTCATGCCAATCGCACCGTAACGCCGAACTCCACACCAGCCTAATCTATTCTCAGTGGCCCGAACGTGGCCAGGGCTGAAACATGAACTCAGGGACTCGTTTCTGTCCTGTAACGTCCTTCTGTCCTTCTGTTCACTCAGCTTTATAAAGGGACTCGCACAGTGAAGGAGGTTGAGGATGCTACAGGAACTCAATATCATATATATATTTATTTATCTCTGTAGTTCTACAGTTACAGACTGTAGTCCATCTGTTTCTCTGATACTCTGTTACCCTGTTCTTCAGTGGTCAGGACCCCCATGGACCCTCACACAGCAGGTACTGTTTGGGTGGTGGATCATTTTCAGCACTGCAGTGACACTGATGTGGTGGTGGTGTGTTAGTGTGTGTTGCACTGGTCTGAGTGGATCAGACACAGCAGTGCTGCTGGAGTTTTTAAACAACCACACCTGTTACGCTTTACGTTTTATGTAAATTTCATGATGATTGGACTAAAAGAAACGGCCCAAAATGACTTGGAAAAAATTCCGGTTCCATTGACTTTCATTAAAATTAAAGTAGGTCTTTTCCTTCTCCTGTAAAGTTGCTGTTTTGGAGATACGAGGTTTTCTTCCAAAACAGCGATAGATATGTGTGAGTGTGTGTAAATGAGTGAGAGTGCGTATGTGAGTGTGAGAGTGCGTGTGGGAGTGAGTGTGTGCGTGTGGGTGTGTGTGTGTGTGTGTGTGAGAGTGCGTGCGTGTGTGTGTGTGTGTGTGTGTGAGAGTGCGTGCGTGTGTGTGTGTGTGAGTGTGTGGTGTTTTATTTATTTATTTATTTATTTATTTATTTTTGGATGCTATTTTTTACCAGAACTTTATTCTCAACATCTACAGCTTCCTCAACAACCAGGTTCGTTTTGGTTTCATCGGTTTCTAATGGCTACTCAGTGTAATGTGGTCAACATGGTGTGCAAACATAGATCCCAGGAGGTTCTGTGAAGCAGTGGTCAGCAGCCCTGGTCCTGAGATCTACCGTACTGCACGGTCTACTCTTCCATCCAAGGTATGACACACCTGCTCCAGATAATTAACATCTTCCCAGGTTCTTGATCTGCTGGATCTGATGGATTAGAGTCAGATTTGAAGGAGCAGCTTGTGAGCTTTGGGTTGGAATTAAGCTCTGAAGGAAAGTGGATCTCCAGGAGGAGGTTTTACAGCACGGGTGTGAGTGAAACAACTAATGGGCTTCCTAATTAAACATTACACCGCAAACAATAAAACTGTAAACACAGAGCATAATTAGCTCCAGTCCCTATGAAATAAACCCAGTTTATATTTGTAGACAAAACACTTTAACTCAGGTGCGTCATCGCCATAGCAATATGTTAATTTCGCACTCAGATTAACCAATTACTTGTTTTTTATTTGAATTCTAATGCATAACATTACTCAGTGTTCATCACTAGTTAAAGGGGACCTATTATGGTTTTCCAGTTTTTAGTTTTCCTTTATTGAGCTATGGAGCTTTTTGTGCATGTAATCGTTCTGCAAACAAGGTGGGTAATACAGGGGGTCCTGGGTGGGGGGGTCCAGGATTCCCTAATTAACCTAAAATTCTAGAGGACCCTTATGATGTAATGGTGTCCATTAGAGAATACGCACTCAGATATGAATTCAGGGAAGGCTCATTGTTTAGTTGCTTCTCCCATGGAATGGCAAGTGTCCGACTTTTTAATTAAGAAGTGATGCAGCACTGGTCTGCCTGAGGGTGGTGCTATTGCGAACTGATTTACTCAGCTGGTCCTTCGTAGCCTAGCAACTGTACCTATGGCCGGAATAGTGCTGGAACAACTTTACCTTATGCCGTAGCACATTTATTAATCTGAAAACTATTCCCACTTTTCCAGGAGACTGGTGAAAAGAAGGAATTGTTCCTCATTTCTCAACCTGAAGACAGAAGATTCATATGATTTTTCCAGAAGTAGAACCCACTTTTTTTTTCTTAGCTGCCTGAAACGCCTGGTCGGAATTCCAGCCCTTTTCCTTTGTTACAGGATGACATCACCGCGTAACACAGTTCTTACTGCCCGCCTACTGGTGAGCTCTGCACTCTTACTCAGCGGCTCCTGGAGGAGGAAGAGTGTGGTCAGTGCTGTAGTGTGTGGAGGAGACGCTGAGCGGACTTTCAGGATCAGCTGTGCACAAAACTGATCCGGCAGAACCGACACCGCTGGGGAATCAGCCGCAGGGGAGTTACAGCTGCTCAGGAGAGAAGGGTCTGTCTGCAGACTGCAGGACAGGGGCGGAACCTCTCTGGAGGTTGACCAATCAAAACAAAGTGGGTGGGCTCACCAATCACAACACACTGGGCTCATCGGGAGGCGGGGCTTAAAGACACAGGAGCTCTAACAAGGGAGACTGGCAGTTTCACGTAAAATAGACTTTGCACCATAACTTGCAATCAAACTCTGCTGCTCATGCAGTCGGCTACAGATTTTACTTCATAAATGAGCTCCTTCCTGCACAGTTCACTCTGTTCATACTACACCAGGACCTCAATTTAGCTGAAAAGACCCCCATTTTCACTTATTAACTCTGCAACAGAGAAAAGAGTCCAGCAGGATGAGGCCCGAGCGCGAATCACGCTGATTTAAAACCCGTGATAACCATCTGTGAACTTTCCTCATTATTCCATGCATTTCAGTGGCTAAAGAGGAGATAATAAAGCAGCTACGCTGGAGTAAAATGTGTTTCCTCTCACAATCTGCTTCAGTGCTAATTCTACTTTTGCACTGTGGTCAAGTCAATGAAAAATATTCCAAAACAAAGGACACATTTTTTCTATGCTTTTAATAAGTTTTATTTGTGTAGCACATTTTCTTAGACTCAAGGTCACTGTAAAAAAAAATTACAATAACAAAACAAATACAAAGCAGACACACAAGACTTATAAAAACAAAATGAAACAAGTGTTATTCCAAAATATAAACAGGGAACATTGGAATATACAGCCCCAATCCAAAAATCTTGGGACGTGAAACGCTGAAAAGAACAGAAAGCAGTGATTCATGAATTCGGCCTGACCTGAATTAAACCGAGAACAGGGCAGAAAACCAACATTTGATGTTTGATTTCATGAATTTTCCTTTGTTGTTTTTGTAACTGGAGAATGTTTACCCCTGTGTTACATCACTTTTCCTTTCAAAAGCACTTACTAATTGTTTTGGTGTTTTGGGACTAAAGACACAAACTGACCCAGTTATGAAATTGCCCCCCCCCCCCACCTTCAGTTATACAACACCTAATGCTGTACTTCTCTTAAATGGACCCAACAGAAGAGCCCAGACACTGGACACTCTTAAATCCGAGCAGCTTTCACCTCAGTTTAAACCTTGTTAGCTCTGTTGCACTTCTCTCCTCGAACTCTGCTCAATTATCCTCATTTCGTTTTTAATTTATATTTAGGTTAGTGTTTAATTTCTCCTCTTTTAAATCTGTTGTATTCATGTAAATAATTGCTGCTCTCTTTCATATTTTTAAAGTTTAATTTGAATATTTTCTCAGTTGTAAAGCACTTTGACTGCAGTGAATGAACAATTGCACAATTCATAATGCATAATAAGCAGGGCTGTAATGTGTAATGCATTTTTATACATATTTATAACCATGTTTATGACGACTGATGGATGCGTTATAATATGTTACGCCTGTGTTTATATAGATGCTTACAAAGGCAACGTGCATAGAAAGTGTTACCGTTATTACTTACTAACTGATTATGTACTTATTATTTGTAATTGACTTCACTGTTCACTGAGTTTATTTGCCACTAGTTAGTTCTCACGTTACTTCCACATAGGAGTAAACACTTACCAGTTTATTAGTAGTGTAATAAGCAGTACCCAGTTAATTAAACTATGAACTGATGATATAGTCAACAACTGGTCAATCAGTCCACAGTGTACTTAATTACTAAGTACATAATCAGTTAATAAGTAATACCTACTGCTTAATGAACAGTTAACTGATGTATCTCTGTTGTTGGAAGAAAGCCTCATATACAGGAGAAGGAGAAAAAAAAAATATAATTATTTATTAACACTATTATCAATTAATTTGTGTGTATAAACCATTAGCCTACTGTACATGCAGTGCAGTCTTGTATATATGCTTGTAAAGCAGTGCAGCTGGACATTCCTCTGTCCTTCATAGCTTTAGAGCACAAAGTCTTTAGCCACACAGCTCTCAGCTCCTGTATGACAGAGCAGCCTTGGCTCACGCCTCGATAGTCCAGTAGATCAATAAATAATTCTGCATGCACACAGACCTCTTACTACCTGTAAGTGATTACAGCAGTTTTCTCTACACCATAAAGTAAACACTGTAGTGTCCACTGGAGGGTGGAGCATAAGCAAGGGGGAGATGGTCTTCTAAATCCAGTTTTACCCCGCACCCGTTATCGAACTGCCTATAATCCAGATCATAGAAACAGAATTCCAACAAGGGTTGACCAATTATATGGATCAGTGGGATGCACCTGTCTCCGTGGTTACGCTACACTTCTTTCCACAGTTGTGATACTGATTTCCATGGTTGCTGTACGTCCATTTCCAGCTATGGGGTAGCTATGCGACACCCATTTCCATGGTTACGCTACACTAATCTCCATGGTTGACATCTGTTTCCATGATAACGCTACATCTATTTCTATGGTAATGTAACACCTGTTTCCATAGCTACGCTATAGTTTCATGGTTATGTGATGTTCGTTTCCACGGTTACACTGCACCTCTTTGCAAGGTTGTGGGCCACTTGTTTCCACAATTGTGCTACACTCATTTCCATAGTTATGACACACCTCTCCATGGTTATGCTACACCTATTTCCATAGTTATGTGACACCTGTGTCCATGGTTACACTGCCTCTATTTCCATGGTTATGTAATATGCCCATTTGCATGGTTATATGACACTTGTTTTAACAGTTGTGCTACACTTATTTCCATAGTTATTTGACAAGTGTTTCCATCGTTATACTACACCTGTTTCCATGGGTGTGTCCTGCATCCATTTCTATGGTTGTATGACACCCATTTTCATGGTTACGCTACACCTATTTGCATGGTGATGTGACACTTTTTTTCCCGCACAATTGTACTACACTCATTTACATAATCACGTGACACCTGTATCCATGGTTACACTTCACCTACTTCCACAGTTATGTCCTAGATCCATTTCCATGGTTAGGGTACACCTATTTGAATGATGATGTGACATGATTTTGCTACACTGATTTTTATACTTTTGACCCACCCGTTTCCATGGTTATGCTACACTTATTTCCATGGTTATGTGACACTCGTTTCTGTAGTTATGCTACAGTTATTTCCAGTTATTTGACTCCCATTCCATGGTTGTGTGACACACATTTCCATGGTTACGCTACACCTGTTTGAATAGTTATGTGACACTTGTTTCCATGATTGTGCTACACTCATTTCCATGGATATGCTTCACCCATTTCCATGGTTATGCTACACCCATTTCCATGGTTATGCTTCACCCATTTTCATGGTTATGCTACACCCATTTCCATGGTTATGCTTCACCCATTTCCATGGTTATGCTACACCCATTTCCATGGTTATGTGAGACTTGTTTCCACACTTGTGCTACACTTATTTCCATAGCTATGTCACACACATTTCCATGGTTACGCTATAAATCTATGGTTATGGGAGACTTTCATGACTGTACACTTATTTTCATAGTTACATGACACTCGTTTCCCTGGTTATGCTGCACCCATTTCCGTGGTTATGTCCTACACCCATTAGCACGATGGTGCGACACTCATTTCTCTGGTTACGCTACACCCATTTGTAGAGTTATGTGCTACACCCATATTCATGGTTACAACGTTCCCATTTCCTTGGTTATGCTACACTCATTGTGATGATAATGCGATGCTCATTTGCTTCATTTATGATTAATACAGTGAAGACAAAGGAAAATCATTTTTCAAAACTCCGGGGCTGGAAATGCAGGAGGAGTTGAAAGTTGTTCGATGGCCTGACCTCAGTGACATCACCGTTTTCTAGCTCTCCATTACCGGAGGAATAATCACCCCACTGGAAACAAATGCGCACCCCTGAAAGTCACAGCGGAGCTCAGGCATGATTCAGCAGAGCAGGAACAGTCCTGAAAATCCAACTTCTGCAGACGAGCCGTCAAACACCACCTACTCACTGTACAC
>NC_051220.1:42662718-42670218 GCF_015220715.1 Pygocentrus nattereri | reverse complement strand
TTCGCTGCCCGGGGCGAACCAGGGGAGGAGGACGGGTTCGCTGCCCGGGGCGAACCAGGGGAGGAGGACGGGTTCGCTGCCCGAGGCGGACCGGAGGAGGACGGGTTCGCTGCCCGGGGAGGAGGACGGGTTCCCCTTTGAGGCTTGGTTCCTGTAACTGGGCCTGCTTAATGAAAACACCTATTACAGAAACAAGTTCTCCAAGTTCACTGAAAGTTCTTTTGGGAACCTAAACTTGTTCTTTTGTAGCATCATAACTCTTGAACGTGAATGAATGTCACTTCTATGTTGTTATTTAGTCTTTTCATCTTTATTTGTGGTGTCTGATTGCCCTTTGATCTTTTCTGTACTATTTTAATTGTATGTGTCTTTGAGTTCTTCTCCTTCTCCTTCTTCTTTTTCTTCTTCTTTTCTTCTTCTATTGCTTACTTTTTCTTTTTTCTTCTTTCTTCTTCTTCTTCCTCTTTTGCTTGTTCATTTCATTCCTCTTAATTTTTTCCTCTTATTTTTCTTCATCTTTTGCTTCTTGTTGTTCTTTTTCTTTTTCTTCTTCTTCTTTTTCTTCTTCTTCTCCTCACTGATGAGAGAACATGCTATGAGGACCTGAGTTCATGTTGTGGACGTGTCCAGGTTAGAGGTCAGACTAGATAACCGAGAGGAGAACAAAGAGCTTCTTTCCTTTTCATTGTGTCAGGAGTGGAAAGCTGGTCTGCTGACCGAACCGCAGTGTTTCACCACCAGACAGCAACAAATCACCTTTAAAAGATATTGAAACACTGATGCTGTGTGTGTGTGTGTGTGTGTGTGTGTATTTCAGGTGTAGTATTTTTGCTGCTCCATCTTCTTCTTGCATCACATCTCAAAGGGAAGAAAACTGCTATGCAGATCATTTGGGCTCAGGCGTGTGTTTCTCCGTAACGAGGCGTTTTAACGAGCTGTAGTTCCACCCCATAATTCCCCCTGCAGTTAAACGTATTACCCAGAGTTCCCGGCGGAGCTGCGCCTGACTGACCTTGGGCTCTGTATCACCCCAACTGACCCACCTTCACTTTCATATTGTCTCCACCCTCTGACATCACCGCCTGTACTTTCCACACCTGGAGCATCTGTTTCGACTACGCCACAACCAGGACGATGTGCAGTACAGGAGCAGCAGCTCTTCTGTAGAGTGTGGTTCTGCGCTCTTCCTCACAGTAACTGAGATCTTCCTCGTCTCCTCTTCTGTAGAGTCTCTGTTCTAGTGCGGTTCTGCGCTCTTCCTCACAGTAACTGAGATGTTCCTCGTCTCCTCTTCTGTAGAGTCTCTGTTCTAGTGCGGTTCTGCGCTCTTCCTCACAGTAACTGAGATCTTCCTCGTCTCCTCTTCTGTAGAGTCTCTGTTCTAGTGCGGTTCTGCGCTCTTCCTCACAGTAACCGAGATCTTCCTCGTCTCCTCTTCTGTAGAGTCTCTGTTCTAGTGCGGTTCTGCGCTCTTCCTCACAGTAACTGAGATCTTCCTCGTCTCCTCTTCTGTAGAGTCTCTGTTCTAGTGCGGTTCTGCGCTCTTCCTCACAGTAACCGAGATCTTCCTCGTCTCCTCTTCTGTAGAGTCTCTGTTCTGGTGCGGTTCTGCCTTCTTCCTCACAGTAACTGAGATCTTCCTCGTCTCCTCTTCTGTAGAGTCTCTGTTCTAGTGCGGTTCTGCGCTCTTCCTCACAGTAACTGAGATCTTCCTCGTCTCCTCTTCTGTAGAGCCTCTGTTCTAGTGCGGTTCTGCGCTCTTCCTCACAGTACTGAGATCTTCCTCGTCTCCTCTTCTGTAGAGTCTCTGTTCTAGTGCGGTTCTGCGCTCTTCCTCACAGTAACTGAGATCTTCCTCGTCTCCTCTTCTGTAGAGTCTCTGTTCTAGTGCGGTTCTGCTCTTCCTCACAGTAACTGAGATCTTCCTCGTCTCCTCTTCTGTAGAGTCTCTGTTCTAGTGCGGTTCTGCGCTCTTCCTCACAGTAACTGAGATCTTCCTCGTCTCCTCTTCTGAAGAGTCTCTGTTCTAGTGCGGTTCTGCGCTCTTCCTCACAGTAACTGAGATCTTCCTCGTCTCCTCTTCTGTAGAGTCTCTGTTCTAGTGCGGTTCTGCGCTCTTCCTCACAGTAACTGAGATCTTCCTCGTCTCCTCTTCTGTAGAGTCTCTGTTCTAGTGCGGTTCTGCGCTCTTCCTCACAGTAACTGAGATCTTCCTCGTCTCCTCTTCTGTAGAGTCTCTGTTCTAGTGCGGTTCTGCGCTCTTCCTCACAGTAACCGAGATCTTCCTCGTCTCCTCTTCTGTAGAGTCTCTGTTCTGGTGCGGTTCTGCCTTCTTCCTCACAGTAACTGAGATCTTCCTCGTCTCCTCTTCTGTAGAGTCTCTGTTCTAGTGCGGTTCTGCGCTCTTCCTCACAGTAACTGAGATCTTCCTCGTCTCCTCTTCTGTAGAGCCTCTGTTCTAGTGCGGTTCTGCGCTCTTCCTCACAGTACTGAGATCTTCCTCGTCTCCTCTTCTGTAGAGTCTCTGTTCTAGTGCGGTTCTGCGCTCTTCCTCACAGTAACTGAGATCTTCCTCGTCTCCTCTTCTGTAGAGTCTCTGTTCTAGTGCGGTTCTGCTCTTCCTCACAGTAACTGAGATCTTCCTCGTCTCCTCTTCTGTAGAGTCTCTGTTCTAGTGCGGTTCTGCGCTCTTCCTCACAGTAACTGAGATCTTCCTCGTCTCCTCTTCTGTAGAGTCTCTGTTCTAGTGCGGTTCTGCGCTCTTCCTCACAGTAACTGAGATCTTCCTCGTCTCCTCTTCTGTAGAGTCTCTGTTCTAGTGCGGTTCTGCGCTCTTCCTCACAGTAACTGAGATCTTCCTCGTCTCCTCTTCTGTAGAGTCTCTGTTCTAGTGCGGTTCTGCGCTCTTCCTCACATTAATGAGATCTTCCTCGTCTCCTCTTCTGTAGAGTCTCTGTTCTAGTGCGGTTCTGCGCTCTTCCTCACAGTAACCGAGATCTTCCTCTTCTCCTCTTCTGTAGAGTCTCTGTTCTGGTGCGGTTCTGCGATCTTCCTCACAGTAACTGAGATCTTCCTCGTCTCCTCTTCTGTAGAGTCTCTGTTCTAGTGCGGTTCTGCGCTCTTCCTCACAGTAACTGAGATCTTCCTCGTCTCCTCTTCTGTAGAGTCTCTGTTCTAGTGCGGTTCTGCGCTCTTCCTCACAGTAACTGAGATCTTCCTCGTCTCCTCTTCTGTAGAGTCTCTGTTCTAGTGTGGTTCTGCGCTCTTCCTCACATTAATGAGATCTTCCTCGTCTCCTCTTCTGTAGAGTCTCTGTTCTAGTGCGGTTCTGCGCTCTTCCTCACAGTAACCGAGATCTTCCTCTTCTCCTCTTCTGTAGAGTCTCTGTTCTAGTGCGGTTCTGCTCTTCCTCACAGTAACTGAGATCTTCCTCGTCTCCTCTTCTGTAGAGTCTCTGTTCTGGTGCGGTTCTGCGATCTTCCTCACAGTAACTGAGATCTTCCTCTTCTCCTCTTCTGTAGAGTCTCTGTTCTGGTGCGGTTCTGCGATCTTCCTCACAGTAACTGAGATCTTCCTCGTCTCCTCTTCTGTAGAGTCTCTGTTCTGGTGCGGTTCTGCGATCTTCCTCACAGTAACCGAGATCTTCCTCTTCTCCTCTTCTGTAGAGTCTCTGTTCTGGTGCGGTTCTGCGATCTTCCTCACAGTAACTGAGATCTTCCTCGTCTCCTCTTCTGTAGAGTCTCTGTTCTGGTGCGGTTCTACGCTCTTCCTCACAGTAACTGAGATCTTCCTCGTCTCCTCTTCTGTAGAGTCTCTGTTCTGGTGCAGTTCTGCGCTCTTCCTCACAGTAACTGAGATCTTCCTCGTCTCCTCTTCGGTCTTCAGTGTGAGGAATGAGGAACTCTTGGGAAACTGGGAGGAGTTTCAGGTTTTCAGATCTGCTGCAGCTCATTGGAAAGTTTTTCAGAGGAATCCAGGGAAGAGTTACAGTTGCTATGAAAGACCAACTGGGTTAACCAGTTCGCAATAGCACCACCTTGAGGCAGAGCAGTTAGTCAGACCACTAGTTAAAGACAACAGCTTACTGTTTTGAGGGTGAAGCAGCTACACAGTGACCTTTCCCTGAATTTTTGTGTGTCTAATTTACTCAATGGATTTTCAGGGACCCCCTCAGAATTTTTGGGCATCAAATTGATGAAGAAACACTGACCAGCTAGTTTGTGTTTAATGTGAGACCAAATCAAATCTCTGACCAGCCAAAACCGTCAGCATGTAGTCTAGCAGCCTGGCTGCGGAACAGGAGGTGGTGCCGACGCCCAGGAGGCAGGGCTTGGGACTCGCCCACCGTCCATACTCCCTCGTGGTTCTCCTTCTTTTCGTGGGGTTTTGTCCTGGCTTGGGGTTCGGGGCTCACCTTCCTGCTGGCTCTCGCAGCTATCATCGGAGCCCAAGGAACGCAGCACAGTGACATATCTAGAACATCCTGAAGGCCTAGAGTGATGTGTTTTCCTCCAAAAACTGGTCCTGCCTATTGTAAAGCGTGAATAGTTGATTCCGTTGTGTCCCATTGTGGGACTAATAAGGGTCACTTAATCTTAATCTTTAGGCCTTCTCTGCATATCTAGAGCCCCCCCCACCAACTTTTGACAGACGACCATATCAGCTGTGCTCACGACTCAAGAAAACTGTCTCACTGCCTGAGTTAAGAACGTTCGGCTGCCATAACATCATTTAACTAATTCAGCTTCTGTACTAAACAGCACAGATCACTTAAATTACCTTGAAAAGCTCTGCGTCTCCTCCAACGTGCTGCCAAGGATGGGATGCGTGGATCTAGAACGCAGCTTGTTGCCAGGATGTAGTCATAATCTCGGGAATGCTGAGACACTCTTTAATCACTCCACAGAATATAAATACTTCTTACAAGTTCTGGGAAAAGTCTGCGAGCAGTGGCTTTTCTTGACGGCATTATCTCTCAACAAACGTGCGCTTCTCTGATATCTCCTCAGAACAAACACTTAAGCTCTTGACAGCTGTTTTTTTTTTTAAGCTGAACATTTGGAGCAGAAGAAGAGAAGTGAGTTTAATTGCGTTAAAGGCAGGTACGCAGGTGAACGTGTTAAGGTGTGATAACTCTAGTGGCTTGCCGCTTCTCTCCCCCACCAAAATATTTTATGCCAGTTATTCGCAGGTGTAAACATAACCTGCATGAAATGCAGCTGATTATTTGTCACCTCCTTGTTCTGTGCAGTGATTAGGAAACCAATTTTTCTTCCAGCAGACTGTAAACATCACCGCTTTGGCTTCTTGAAGTTGGCTCACAAGCTGTTTTTGTTTAGGTTTTCAACGAAGGTCATCACTGTTTACTTTCATGTTTCATGTGTTGAGTGTTACTGTTGTGTTATTTTGTTTGCGGTTGGGGGCGGCGTGGTGGGTAGCGCTGTCGCCTCACAGCGAGGAGGGCCTGGGTTCGATTCCCCGGCCGGGCGACCGGGGTCCTCTCTGTGTGGAGTTTGCATGTTCTCCCCGTGTCTGCGTGGGTTTCCTCTGGGTTCTCTGGTTTCCTCCCACAGTCCAAAGACATGCAGTCAGGCCAACTGGATATGCTGAATTGCCCCTGGGTGTGTCTGCCCTGCGATGGACTGGCATCCTGTCCAGGGTGTATCCTGCCTTCCGCCCGATGACCGCTGGGATAGACTCCAGCATCCCCTGCAACCCAGAAAGAGAAGTAGCTTAGAATACGCGTGTGTTTGCAGTTGCTCCTGTGTGGACCCCAGAAAGACCACCCTCTCAGAAATAAAGGTACTAGACTGTCTCTGGGTCAGTTCCCTCCTGTCACTGGGGTGGAACCCTCAAGGGTCTATCTCAGTGCCTTCAGTCAGGGAACATAACTGAACCATAATCCACTGAAATGATGTGTTCTAAGCTGTACTGACTCCACGCACCCCGCCTCGCCTCGCCTCCAGGCTTTTATTCTACTGCTCTGTTTTAAAACATTCGGTTATGAAAAGGAACAAATACCAACTTTTCACCTGGAGGAACTGATTTAAGCTCCACAATCAGACCTTAAACCCACTGTAGAACCTCTGAGGGAACATTTACACTGTTTGGACGTTGAGGAATGAAAAATGTACCTGAACAGAACCTTCGTTTCTCACGGTGTAGCGACCACTTTGTGGAAGCTATTGGAGACACAAATAAAGAATAGAAGGCTAACATAGCTAAAAGTTCCCTCAAAGGTACAGCAGTGGTTTTAAGGTCCAATTTTGCACCTTAAATAAGAACCTTAAACAGAACCGCTCAGTTGAACAAGTTCCACTACTGCCTAATGGACAGGTACTAAGCTCTGAAATACAGGCGCTCGTATCACTTCATCTCACCACAGAAAGGCGTCTCGCTTTATCTTTGTCACAGATGCCAAGACTGGAATTGGAGGACGAGTCCAGAACTGGAGAACCAAACACACGACAGCGTGAGAGTCCAAACTAAATAAAGGATATAAATGATTAGTGGAAGAATTCCTTCACAGCCATCAGAGCACAGTAACGTCAGCTGACGTCTACAGAGAGAGAAATCGAAGGAGGGTGAAAAAAACTAGAACCAAAACGCCGGATTAGCCACGTCAGCTGGAGATGCTGGAGATGCTGAAACAGCTCACTGACAAACTAGCTGGCACACAGCTAAACACACACACACCAGCAGATTATTCCTTTGTTAATTATACAAACTAAAGTTGTTTCTGTTCATCGTCAGCTGACAAACCACTGAAACGGAGATGTTTGTTTTGCCTCAAGCTTAAACACTTAAGTAGCTGAGTAGCTCTTGAGCTCGAGCAGCTCTGTTCATCATCACTGTTCTTGTTATTGTTTGAACGGAAGCAGCGACACCCTGCAACAACAACGTCCAGCAACAATGTGAAAAAGGCCCATCCCAAACCCATTCAGTGGCGCTGAGGTCTGGACTCTGGGGCGGTCAGTCCATCGTCCAGCTTCTTTGTTTGATGTGTCTGTCTCCTTTTCTCCGTGAGGTTCTTCTTGATCAGCTACACGTCCTTTCAGACCCACAGCGCTGAGTGGTCTTCTCACAGTGGAAGGATGGACAGAAACACCTGTGGATGTTTTCAGATCTGAAGCAGCTTGATCTTCTCCTCTCTCTCAGAGATCAAAGCTTTCAGTGCTGTTTATCTGATGGGAGCAGGTTTGGGGTCGACCAGCTCTTCCAGGTGGTTGCTAGGAGCCACATTTTCTCTGCAGACTTTAATCGGTTTATTTTCCTTTGGACTTTCTTTGTCTTCATACAATAGGATTATCTTTTGTGTAATCTCCTTACAAATAACATCTCTTGTGTAATGAATAATTAAAGCAGGAATTGAGTGGGAATTAATGAAGTGAGATCTCTGACTTTTACACCCCGACATTACAGCAGAAACTGGAAGCGCAGCAGGGGTTGGATGGGGAAGCCGGATGGAGAGAAATAGGCTGACAAGCTGCGTTTTCTCCC
>NC_051220.1:42652718-42657718 GCF_015220715.1 Pygocentrus nattereri | reverse complement strand
CATCATGTGCCAGAGCTCTGTTGGCCGGGAGAGTCGACAGAAGTTAGGTTTGACTTCAGTTCCACACTCTACTTGTTTGAATTGAACGAAGGGAAGTGTTGGTATCAGTTTACTACCTCTATACAAACTGTTTTCGAATGGAAAGATATGAGCTGTAAATGGTGAGTAACATTAGCTACATTAACTTACCACGATATCTACCATCTCCCCCATGACCATCACGCCCACTTTGACCACTACAACCACCATAGCCAATTCATCCACCATGACGTGATCTACTGTGTCTTTCTGTGGTCTCACTATGGCCTTAATTTAATGTAGTAATGGCAAAATGCTGAGTGGTGCACTGAGAAACTGAACACTGCCCTGAGTTATGGGCTGCCAGTGATGGTACTGATGTGGCGTGTTGGCACCGGAGTTTGGACCTCCATTAAAAACAAGGGTTTCGGACACAACACAGCTCATCTAGTGTGTGGTGGCATTTAAAGCACACCCAAGCATATGTACATACCAGCCATGGCCCAGAATTCTCATATCAGTGCATCAGATGACATGAATTGTTGATTTTCCACATGAAAATAACCCCCTTAAATGGCCAGGACCCACTGGTGGGCCCACAGTTTTATTATGCACTTCTGTCATCTAAGAACAGCTCAGCCAGTTTGCACTGAAGTCCCTGTAGTAATTGAATAATAAGAGGATAAGATGATCCAGCTCAGAAATCCAGTTAAAACCCTTCCTGAATCCGTAGAGTCGCCCTTTCCATGCCATCTCATCACAAGATCATACAAGACTCACATCTGGAGTTATGAGCCTGTGAAGAGGGGCTGAGATACACGTCATCTGCCTCTCACACTGTGGAGCTGCTGGATTCGTGTGTCCGTCTACATTCTGAGTGAAACTGACCGACGCACACTCAGGAGATCACTAAGGACTGACCGTCACGCCGCAAACCCTACATTCTTCACTCAGACCACATCGGAGACTCGTGTGAAACGGCGTCAGAGAGTTTCCAGCTGCTGAAGCTGCTGCAGCGGGTTTGGAAAGCAGTGATGAAGATAACGGAGCGTTTAGATATGAAACACATGAGGATCGTGTTCTGTGAAGAGCCTTTAAAGGAGAGTTTAAGAAGAGAGGAAGAAATCCAGAGTGAATGAGCTCAGAGGGTTAAACTGAACTTAAATCCACCTCTCGTCTTCTACCATGAAGGTGAAAACTGTGTGCTGAGTGTTGAGCGGTGTTTGGTGGGACGAGGGGAGGCTGGTGTGTGTGTGTGTGTGTGTGTGTGTGTGTGTGTGTGTGTGTGTGAGGGTGAAAATGGAACATGCTCTGTGCCGAGTTTCGGGTCATCATCGGCTCTTTACCCTTGCTGAAGAAACCGCGTTCTGCAGCCTCCTCTGAGCTTCAGCTGAAACTAGGACAAGGACAGGAGATGACAAACTGTTTCCTGTCTCCGGCCTGCCCTCGGGACCCCCTCGCTCGGAGTGTGAGATACACACATATAGGGGCTCAAATACATATAACACTTACAGCGTGAGATTGAGCTTTAAAGTGAACATTTGGTGAAAAATCTAATTAATTCGGTTCAACGCGAAAACGTCAAAACCAGAACGCGGAGAGATCACAGGGGTGATCATAACACCAGGCCTGGGCCGAAGACGTGGTCGAAAGGCAGGAAAAAACGTTCCAAAAACACAGAAAATCCAGGGCAAAGGCACAAAAGGGACAAAGCACAAAGCGCAGGTCGATAAACAGAGCAATACGATCAGAGTGAACGCTCAGCAAGTTCCCCAGGACTCAAGCCCAGGACTAAACACTAAGCTGATCTCATAAACAGCGCAAGGAAACACTCCCAATTCAGGAGACTGTGGTCTCTGACAGGTTTGTGAGAGAACGTCAGAAGTCATGTGACTGTCCAGTGCATCATGGGACATGGAGTTTGTTTCGGATTCCGAGTCAGAGGGAAGTTGCGTAGTCATATGATCTCCCAGAGGATTCTGGGAAATGGAGTCGGTTTCGGTCAGAGTTTTCCCGATGCGTGACGTACTGTAACGAGACTTTCTATTTGTTTTATTCTTTTTTTATTTATATTTTAATGTTTAATTCTTCAGATTTTGTTGTATTTATTTATTTAATACCATTTTTATTAAAACAGCGATTCTTTTAATTGCTTAATTTTTTGCTTATTGGTTTTCATACTTGATTTTCATGGTACTTAATTTCATTGTGAAGCACTTTGTGCTGCATTTTTATTTATGAAATGCACTATATACATAACAAAATTATTATTATTATTATTATTATTATTATTTACATTGGCATTGTAGCTCCAGTACTAAAACTAAAGAAACACATTTCATATCCAAAATATGGCTCAGCTGATATATATATATATAATAGAGGGAAAACTGTGATATGATGTATATGAAATATGATGCATGGACACCTCACCTCTGTTTTGTTCCATAATATACAATATAATTTAAAATTGTATTTTGATACTTCGTTTGTATGGTGATATTTACCTAAATCATCAATACTAATTCAGACGTCTCTACAGTGGTGGTGATGGGAACCAGGCGTCGCCATGACTACAACACAGATACAGACACTTTATTTACCATCCAGAACCACCAGAGAACCTACACGAGTCTTCTGAGCTTATATGGAATGTTGATGATGGAAAACAGTGGAAAATCTGGAATAATGAGTTTTCTTTGGGGACTATTTTGCCGCACAGCGCCCTGCATGTCTCCCTCCACCATGAATGGAGTTGAAGTTCTCTAAACTCTCATAAAACAGCGTCTCAGTCATCAGGCAGTGAATTCAGAACCAGCTCATGTAGGAACTTTCTGTGAGGAGCTTTTAGAGGGACGTCTGGTTCCCATCACCACCACTGTGAGCAGCTCTGACTCTGCTTAATTATGCAGCTATTAAAGGGTTAAAATTGTGCACACATACACAGTGGATATTACTAATTTAAGAGGGGACGCGGTGGAAAGAGTAAATAAGGTCATTTCTAGCAATAAATAAGGCGTATGATGTTTGATTTATAACAGTAAGTGTGGTTAATTACAGATGAAAGTGGGTTAGAGCTGCTCTCCCTCAGTGGAGCTCCATAATACTCAGCCTTATGAGCTCATTCTCTACTCTAGGAACAGCTCTACACTCAGAGCGTACACTCCCTTCAGGCTGATACCCTACATAAATAAGAGGTGTGTGGACACCTGACCTTCACACCTATATGAACTTGTTGGACATCTCATTCCAAAACAATCAGCATTAATGTGAAGTCACCCCCACCTTTGCAGCTCTAACAGCCTCCACTCTTCTGGGAGAGTTTCCATGGGAATCTGTGTCCATTCAGTCTAAAGAGCATCTGTGAGGTCAGACACCGATGTTGGACGAGAGGGTCTGGCTCACAATCTCACAATCAGTGGGGTGGAGGTCAGGGCTCTGTGCAGGCCAGTGGAGTTCCTCCACACCAAACTGGTCACTCCATAAGCTGGAAGCTTAACTCTGTAAAATGTCTTTGTGCTGTAGCATCATCATCACCCTTCACTAGAACTGAAGGGCCCAAACTCTGAAAAACAGCCCCAGCTCATTATCCCTCCTCCACCAAACTTTACTGTTGGCACAATGCGTTCCAGTAGGTAACGTTCTCCTGGCGTCCACCAACCCCAGATTCATCCATCAGACTGGCAGATAGTGAAGCTGATTCATCACTTCATAGAACACAGTTCCACTGCTCCAGAGTCCAGTGGTGGCGCTTTACACCCCTCCAGCCGACGCTTGGCATCGCACATAGTGATCTTAGGCCTGTGTTCAGCCGCTCAGCTTGGAGACCCAATTCATGAAGGTCCTGATTCACAGTTCTTGTGCTGATGTTGCTTCCAGATGCAGTTTGGAACTCTAATGAGCGATGCAACAGAGGACAGGAGATTTTTATGTTCTACACACTCCAGCACTTGGTGGACCCACCCTGTGAGTTTGCCTGAAGCTTCATTTCACAATAATAGCACTTACAGTTGACAGGGGCAGATCTAGCGGGCAGAAATTTCACGAGTAGTAAAGGTAGCATCCTATTACAGTGCCACGCTTAAAGTCACTGAGCTCTTCAGTGCAGCCCATTCTACTGCCAGTGTTTGTCTATGGAGACTGCAAGGCTGTGTGCTTGGTTTTATACACCTGTAAGCAATGAATGTGGCTGAACACCTAAAGGCAGTTATTAGGAGGTGTGTCCACTTACGTTTGATAACTTTCAATGGCTATAAATGTTGTTGTCACTTAACCTTTTCATATCTAGCAACTTTTGTCCAGTAAATTTAGTATAATAAAGAAAAAGGCCACAGAACTGTTGTAATTGGACCACAGTCATGATATTCTGTAGATTTATGCTTTAAATGAATTTCCAACAGTGCTTGAATGTTTTGTTTACAGGCAACTTTTATACTTTTATTTACTATCAAGTTTAGATCTTCTTTCCCTTTTCTTAATAAGTAGTGAGACAGAAGATTATACTCAGTATCATAAATTAAGTGATGATAACTCTTTTGAGGAATTTGAAAACGTTCTTCAGAGAAACGTTTTGGACCAAAAATTTGACCATTTTTAAAAATGTAACATGCGTCACATGGAGGATGAGTTAGTAAAATACCCGCAAAAAGGGTTTAATTAGCATTAACCAGCATAAACTTCATCATAAGCTCTGTGTTGATGCTCAGCTTCATGTTGATCAAAGAATCTTCCTTGATATGAAGAGCAGATTTAAATTCTGATTTGAGAGTTTTCTTTTCCAAACTATAATTAAAGCTGCTGTTGAAGCTCCTTTGGTCCCAAAGTAGTTTAAACGCGTGACAGGTTTGAGTGCTGAGGAGTGCTGACATCGCACCAAGGGGAGAAAATGTTTTAGCAGCTGCTCAGTCAAAAGGGAAGCAAGATCTAAACAGCCTTATATCTGAGGTACTCAACGATTGTAAACTGACAAAATCAGTAGTCAT